>NC_056728.1:1466787280-1466789780 GCF_019279795.1 Protopterus annectens | reverse complement strand
TTTTATATATGGACATATGTACTGTATGGGACTATTACATAACATATGGGACATAATTATGCCCTACTATCTCAGGACATTTCACATTTATTATGATTTTGGTATGGACACACCTGCCTAGAGGGGGACTGTTCCTCACAATGTAGGACAAGTGGTAACCCAAACCATTGGGCTAGGCTTGGCAATTGGCGGCGCGCTAACACGATGCTTTTTGCTTCCACTTGGTATAACTAGTGACACTACAATGGAATACGGGCACAGCGTTTTAAATATCTTTGTTTGAGGGACAGGGACTAAATATTCAGCTACGTGCCTTAGTGTTTACTTCTTATTGTGGTGTTCGCAATGATGCCTTGTATGTTTTGCATACATTTCAGTATCCACGGACACTGACAGAAGTGATTACTATTAGAGGCAGGCTGTACTAGTCAGCATTTTAGGTTGCGCATATGAAGCCGACATGTTCACGCCTCCGTGCAGCGCTTGGACACACCCCCTGCACTCATACATGTTTCCTATGCATGTGGCCGTTACGGCAGTGCACCTTCATTAATATGCATGTGATTCTGCTGCGCCATCTCTACGCCACATGGTCAGAGCAAGACTAACACCATCCTTGCGCCGAGCTTCATGAATCCTGGGGTGTATCAATCTTGCATACAGTTTGGCTTTCATATGTTTAATTTGTGCCCTTTGTACTATAATGTACTATGATACTTGTGGAGTAAACACTAACAGAATTCCTGTTAATTACAATCCTGAGATACCTAAGGGTGCAACTGTATTACGTGTATAAATCTATCTTTGATCTTGAATGAAGATAAGCTCAAATTGAAACATTCATTTACGTTTCAATACCTATTTTATCATATTTGACACTGCAGGTGTGACAGATACTATGGCACCACTCAAAATGTTTAAAGCAGACAATAATCATAGGCAGGATGTCAGTCCCTAGCAGGATGTGGCATCACACAAAACAGCAAAGTAAACATAAAAAAAACACCAAAACAGAGCCACTGAATAGCTGCAGAAAAACTTTACTGGTGTTCTGGCACCTCGGCTGAAGGCCTTCAGAGGGATAGATTTCAACACACCATGTAGCCTTTTTATACAATCTTCAATCAATTCACAACAGTTAAACAATTAAATATGCAAAAAGCCAATACCATTTAAAATGGTGCACAAAATATGTTGAAGTATATGTATAAATACTTATAAATATAAATATGCATTGTCAAAGTTAAATATTTAGATTAATATCGAGATTTAAACCTCTTTGTGCTAGTGTCCTATAATTGAATATGCATCTACTTTCAAATTCCAATATATTTTGTACAAGATTACCCCCACCCACTAAATGTTGTTTAGCTAATACACTAAAAACAAACTGTCATCATGTCCCCCATGTATCTTATGAAAATGATGAGTAACTGGACTATCCAAATGTTTATTTCTAACATCTCACATATGCTCCAATATATGGACTTTAACCTGTCTCTTAGTTTGACCTATGTACTACCTAGTAGGAACACAACCACATCCCACTATATAAACTACCCCACAAGAACAACAATCAAAGTAGTCATTAGCCACATATCTCTTGCCATTAATTTAAGAATCAGAAATATTTTTAACCCTCACACATACTTTACATTTACCACACTGATACATGCCTGCCTTCTTTGTTCTTCCTACAACACCTTTAAAATGTAATAGTTCCTTTACATTACTATACCTGCCATAGGAAAAAGTAATCTTCTTGAGAAACAAAAGTCCTAATTGTTCATCAAAACAATCTTCATCAAAACAAACCACAGGCCATAAACTCTCTACTGATTGCTTTATCATATTGGAAAAAGGGGAAAATTTAGTAACAAAAACATTCTTTCCCCGTTGCCACTAAGCACACCACCCTAGATGTCCTATTCATATCACATCTAGTAGTGTAGTGGCAGAAAACCCAGCACTGCCATATTTTACCCTATTTTTAACATATTCCGTAGAGGCTTTAGAATAACTTTTTTGCAATAACTTCTCTGTAACTTGCATAATCTCACTATCCAGCAACTGCCTTTTGGAAGTATGTTCAAAAATCCATTTAAATTCTCCATACAGCAGGGATTCTAATGGGGGGGGGGTCTCCGGGCATGTAAAAAATTATTAACTGCAGTTATCTTTTTGAAGGGTTTAAATTGTACCTTATTATTGACATCCACATACAGTTCTATATCCAAAATTAGTATAGTCTGTCTATTAACAACTAAAGTAAACTCCAACACAAAAGGGTTATTCTTCAACAACTGTACAAATGCTTCAAACTGTTTTATATCACCCTTACAAATACAAATAAGATCATGAATGTAGCATTGGTACCTTACAACAAACTTTCAAGAAAAGTCCATAAGATGCATGCATTTTCAAAATAGGACATAAAAATGATAATATATGAAGGGACAAAATTTGCCCCCATTGCCGTACTTTCATTTTGCAGAAAATT
>NC_056728.1:1466694780-1466782280 GCF_019279795.1 Protopterus annectens | reverse complement strand
CTTGTGTATGTGTGTGTATAAATCAAGTCTCAAAGTGTGTGTCTTTCAGCTACTTGGGCAGGGACATGAAACACTGGTTGGACAGAGAGGGTGCTGGAGGTCTTGGTTGGCCATTCAGCTGAGATCTCAACTACATAGCTGTGCCAGTGGGGAGTCTTATTGGGTATCTGGAGAAAGAGGGAGAAACCAGCCCCAGACTGACTGTGGTGTCTGTCTCTTAAGAGAAATTGCACTTTACTGTGTCTGTACATGTCATCCTCCCAGTGTGTGCATCCTCCACTCTTCTCAGTGGTGAGGACTGAGGCTCTTTGATCACTGGGCCAGTGCTGTGGAATCACAGAAGTATAGAGCTTAACTAAACTGATGTAACAAGTCACTGTGGAAGCTGTGTTTGCCTCTCAAGCATTTAAAGAATCCAGTTACAGTTTTTAATGAAAGTCAGGACAAAATGTGATTTTCTTCACCATTCAAGTCATTCAGTTTTGTAAATAAATGGAACTTAAAGACCGTAGTCTTCCAATAAATTAAATCTTATCAAAATTTATCTTAAGATTATTACTAGACCATGAATCTATCTCTCCTCACACTTCAGATCTATGTATATCTCTTTGTAACTTGTTTTTTTTGGGGCAGGATTTATGAACAATAGGCAATCTACATAAATGATAACATTTAGCAGAAATATTCAGCTCAGCATTTATAATTCCATTCAGTTAATCTCGTTTGCAGTGAGTTCATTAAATTACGTTATTCTATCCGTTAGTTACAAACTAAATTGAAAGAAACTGGCATCTCATTTGAGGCTCCATCACATCCTCTACTATAAAAACATGGGACTTAACCAACTAAACAGTTACACATAATATTATATGGCTGTGTTTTATGCTTTCTTCCATCATCCCCTCCCTTATAATAGGGCATATGAAAGCTGGGACAAGATAGTGCAAGAAAAGGCTTACTGTTCAAAACTGCAGATGCAATTTTTCAAGGCAGCCATACTACAAAGATGAATATATTCTAGAGGATGTTCCACTTGTTAAATGTTGACATTTCGTCTGTCCCAAAAGCTAGGAATTCTTAATTATTTAAATACAATTCTTTATAGTTCTAAACAAAGAAAGAGTCATTGACTGAAAAAAGAAGAACTGTATTATTTCCAATTGAACTAAAATTATCCATTATATAATTCTCCACAATATTATCTGTCTTTGTTCATAGGTTCATAGGTTCATAGGTGTGTACTAGGCTAATGGCCCTGGAGCCATTAGAAGCCTAGCCCATAGAAGTGCTCTGGCATCATGCCGTCCAATGTTAGTTCCCAGTCCCTCTATCAAGTAGAGCCACTAGAGTGATCCCCGAGGTGAACTTTCTATTACTCATCCACTCATCAAGATTTCTCTTGAAGAGGGACAGCAAGGTGCTCTGCTAGACATGTGTGGGAAGTCTATTCCAGAGCATGGGCAGTCTGTGGGTGAGGAACCTGTCCCTTCAGCATGTTCTGTTGATTGTGGTAATGACATTGAGGTCTCTTGAGTGTGTGATGCAGAGGGATTGGGATTTCTTTAGATGTAGCATTTCTAACAGAGTTGGGTCAGACATGGCTTTGTAAGTCAAGCAAAGATCACCTCTAAGTAGGTGATATGAGACAGAGAATATCTGAAGTCTTTTGAGTCTATCCATGTAGGACAGCCTAGGATCCTCTTCATGTGGTATTTCTGTGGCCTGTCCAGCTGTTGCAGGTGTGTAGTGTGGTACATGCCAAATGGCACATTATACTTAACGATTGGTCTAATGAGGGAAGAGTAAACAGAGACGACCACTTTCTTCCTGGATGCAAAACCCTTGGTAATCAGATGTGCCACATAGAAGGACTTTCTGACCACAGTGGCAATGTGGTGGTCAAAGGAGCAGTGGCTGTCAACATGTGTCCCCAAATCTCTTATAACACCTTTTCAGTGGGCTCCCATCGATGTGATAATTAGTGGGAATTGAGGTTTTACCAAAGGGGATGACGACACATTTTTTGGCATTAAGCTTAAGGTCATGGTTTTGACACCAGTCATTGGTCTCAGTGAGGCCTTTCTGTAGGATGTCTGCATCATTTGGGGAGTTAATAATGGCTACCAGCTTGCAGTCATCTGCGAGCTTGGTCAGCCAGAGTCCCTTTGTGTTGGTCTGGACTTCTGAGAGCTAGATGCTGAACAGGAGAGGACCCAGGACCGATCCCTGTGAGACTTCACTTGTGACTGATCGGCAGTCTGATTTGGAGTCTACTACATTCACACTGCCTGTTCTACCTGTGAGCCAGTTTGCAACCCACCTAGTGATATAGGGGTTGATGCCTACTTTGGTGAGTTTATCAATAATTCCCAAGTGAATGGTATCAAAGGCCTTGGGTAGATTGAGTTAGGCTGTGTACACTGCCTTACCTTCATCCATAGCCCTGGTGACTGACTCAAAGAAGCCAACCAGGTTAAGCAGGCATGATCTCCCTTTTACAAAGGCAAATTGCGTGGGGTCTAGAGTTTGGAGATTTCCTATATCTTTGTTAATCAGGCCCATGATGATGCGCTCCGTAGTTTTACATATCAGACTTGTCAGGCTAATGGGGTGATAATTCCAGGGTCTGTACTTGCTTTCCCTTTATGGAGAGGGATGACTGTAGCAGTGCACCATTTGGTAGGGACAAATCCTGAGTTGAGGCTGTGACTGAAGAGCGCACACAGATGTGTTGCCAGTTCACTTTGTAGTTCATGTAGAACACAGCCCGGCATATTATCGGGTCCCAAGGAAGCTGTATTCTTGGCCTTGGACAATATAGCTTTAACCTGTGTTGCAGTAATGCTGGGTGCCTGGCATTCTTCTGGTATTGTGATTGGTCCTTTGAGGGGGCAGAGGGGTAAAGTTGGCACTTAATCTGTTGACCCTTATGCTGGCAATATCTGTTGGCTCAGTGTAGGCAGTATGATTGGGCTGTAACTCAGAGCAAATCTGAGTATTGCCGTGGAGGTTCTTGATATAACTATAGAAGGCTTTGTGATTGTTTTTAGTGTCTGCTGCAATTCTGCCTTCCTAGCTGGCTTTGGAGGATTTGATGAAGGATCTCAATTTTTTGTTGAGGCTAATAAGGGTGTTTTTCCAGTTTTGGGACTTCACCTTTTCCTGCAAGAGTTTCTTCCTTCTGTTGTAGAGTTTATCAATGGCAGAGGACCACCAGATTAGCTTCCTTTTTTTGGAGGACAGTGTCTTGGTTCTGTTGGGTATGGCTAGTTCTATGCATTTATGTACATGTTCGTACAGTGCATTGGTGTATGATTCGGCAGTCATGCAGATATTTTCCATTGGTATCGGTGCCGTGAGGATAGTCACCCCTGTTTTTAAGAGCCCAAAGTCAGCTTTGGAGAAGTCTTTCATGGTGGTTACCTTTGTGGGGGTTGGGTGAGATTTGGATTTCCATGGTGATTAGTTTATCGTCAAGTCTGACCAGGGAGAGATTGACTACTGGTGTAGAGCAACAGTCACTCATGTTAGTAATAACCAGGTCTAGGATGTTGTTTCCTCTAGTTGGGGTCAGAATGAGCTGGTCCAGGGCATTGGAATTGATGAATTCCAGGAAATGTTGGGCCAATGTGTTGGTGCTTGAGTAGTTCTCCCAGTTGATGAAGTGGTAGTTGAAGTCTCCTAGTATGAGAGTGTTGGGTTGGACCTTGATAGATTCCAGGGTGCTTAGGAACGTTGAGTGAGAGTCTAGGGTCATGGTTGGGGACCTATAGCAGGCTATAACCTGGATTACCATCTTACCTAATGTTAGTTGTACCTGAAGTATCTCGGATGCATTATGCTGGGTGACTAGTCTGGAGGTGTGCATAGTCTTTATGAATATGGAGACACCACCACCTTTGGAGCTACAGTCCATGTTTTGGGGCCAAAAGGTGTGGAATGAGATACAGCCTGGTAGTGCAGGGGTGTTTTCTGCCGCTTTAAACCAAGTCTCCGTTAAAGCACAAATATCGATGTTCTCCATTTTAAGGAGTGCTTTGAGTGAATGCTTCTTAAGATGCAGACTTTTAGCATTGAGCAGCATGGCCCTCACACTGCATTTATTTATAGCTGTTATGGTGGTAATTTGGTCTTTAGAACACCACCTAAAAGAGGCACTATAGGTGTGGCAAGAGCCTTAGCCAGTACCCAGAAACCCAGGGATGACAGATGCAGGCCAACTCTGGCAAAGCATCAAAGTCTGTCAATCATGTCGTCCCAAGCAGACAGATACTGGATCTCCTTAGAATGACACCAGAAACTTAGCCAATTGTTGAAGTCAATCATTTTTTATTTGTACTGCTGTATCATTCTGGGTGACAGTAGGATACTGCTCAGGGCTAGGGTTATACTTGCCTGGGCCACATAATCTAACAGCTCCACCAAGTCTATTTTCATGTAGTCTAGGGATGTGCATTTCAGGTCATTCACACCCACATGAACAATGACAGAATCATACTTGTACTTGTTGTGGAGTGACCTGAGTGCATGTGTTATGTTTTGGATTCTGGCATCTGATAGACAGCTGACTGTTACCTTCTCCTTATTCAACCTAGTGAGTGGGACATCTGTGTGTCTCACTATTAAGTCACCTAGGATTAGTGTATTGGGCAAGGTGTTTAGCCTTAGGGGCTTAAGTTGAGGGGCACACTGTAGAGGTGAGCTATGTGTCCTGTGGTTTGTGCTGTGTTGTGGTGGTCGAGTGTGTTTCTGTCTTGGAGGTCTCTGCTGTTTGGGTAAATTTCTATTGAGAGCCTCTGCAAAGGTGGGTGTGTGGTTTGTGTTTTTATGTGAGAGATGTGAAGATGGGTGTTCTGGAGGGCCATGTGTTCCATGTGGTGTAGTGCAGATGTTGACCTTCTCCTCTTGACTAGCTAGTCCAGTCTAGGCTAGAGAGTGCGTAGCTTCCAATTTGGTGATATAAGTGCATCTCTCACAAGTCTGAGTGTTGGGAGGTAAGAGGAGATGGTTGTCTGTGTACATGAGGCAGTTGCTACACTGCCTCAGAATGCCCAAGTGCACCAGGTTAATAGGAGAAACCACAGGGAACTGCCCTTTAATTATGCCAGGAGGGGTGGTCATAACTACTAAGTACTGGACCTATTTACGTGAAGAACAACTAGTGCTGATGGCACTTAGGTGTGCTACAATAATTGCTACAAAAACCTGTTGAAGTGCACAGCGATTAAGCTATTTGAAGTGCAAGAGAGAAATAACTAGCAAGTTTCAAGGGAAAAAACGGAAGAGCAGTCTTTCTGGCACCAGTAATAGTTTACCTCAGCTCAGCGCCGCTAGGCAAAGCTTAAACAAGTGTAAACCTGTGCAAATGCAGGCTTTTAAACCAGAAAGTTGAAAGGGATGAAAAAACTGCCCAAAAGGCCAATAAACTATAATTTCTGGGCATAAACCACTCCTCTTGCGGTAGATAGGCTACATAGTGCTTACAACTCCCACTGATAAGCTAGAAGGCTTCCTCCCAGCATAGACAGGCTTGGGGAGCTCAGAACCTTACATACAATCCTGTATACAGCAAGTCTGTATCTGGACTAGACTAGTTACAGAAAAGGTGGGAAATAAGCTTAGAACTTTCATTTTTTTACAGAAAAGCAGCTAAAACAGCAATAAATAACAATTCAAATGTAGGGCAAGCTAGTACACTTGCATGTGTAGCAAAATGAAAGCAAATAAAATTTAAATAAATGCAATTAAATTACAAAAATAACTAAAAACAAGTGCAGAAAGCAGTAAATTACGAAAAACTCAAAATGGAGGCACTTAGAGTATTTCTTTCCCCTCTTGATGCTCTTGCAGTTTGCAGCACACCAAAACTGGATCCATGGAGCTTAAACAAGTGCAAACCCATTCAAATATGGGCTTTTCAACCAGAAAGTTGAACGAGATGGAAAAACTGCCCAAATGGCCAATAAACTATCCCTTCTGGGCCAGAAACCACTCCTCTTGTGGTAGATAGGATTAACACTCCCACTGATAAGCTAGAAGGCTTCTCTCTAAAACAGAAAAGCTAGGGGGCGTGCTAAGAAGTTTACAAACAGTCCTGAATACATCAAATCTGTATCTGCACTAAATTAGTTACAGGAAAGGTGGGAATCAAGCGCAAATGTGGGCTTTTAAACCAGAAAGTTGAAAGGGACAGAAAAGCTGCCCAAACGGCCAATAAACTACAACTTCTGGGCCAGAAACCACTCCTCTTGTGGTAGCTAGACTACCTAGTGCTTACCACTCCCACTGATAATCTAGAAAGCTTCCCTCCAACACAGAAAGGCTTGGGGGCTTAGAAGCTTACAAACAATCCTGGATGCAGCAAATCTGAATCTGGACTAAACTAGTTACAGAAAATGTGGGTAAACAAACACAAACACGGGCTTTTAAACCAGAAAGTTGAAAGGGATGGAAAAATGGCCTAAACGACCAATAAACTACAATTTTTGGGCCAGAAACCACTCCTCTTGTGGTAGATAGGCTACCCAGTGCTTACCTCTCCCACTGATAAGCTAGAAGGCTTCCTTCCAACACAGACAGGCTTGGGGGGCTCAGACGCTTACAAACAGTCCTGGATACTGCAAATCTGTACCTGGACTAGACTAGTTACAGGAAAGGCGGGAAACAAGCGCAAATGTGGGCTTCTATACCAGAAAGTTGAAAGGAATGGAAAATCTGCCCAAACGGCCAATAAACTACAATTTCTCGGGCAGAAACCACTCCTCTTGTGGTAGATAGGCTACCTAGTTCTTACCACTCCCACTGATAAGCTAGAAGGCTTCCCTCCAATACAGAAAGGCTTGGAGGGGCTCAGAAGCTTAGAAACAGTCCTGGATACAGCAAATCTATATATGGACTAAACTAGTTGCAGGAAAGGTGGAAAACAAGCTTAGAACATTTTTTTTTTACAGAAAAGCAGCTAAAGCAGCAGTAAAAACAATTCAAATACAGTACAAGCTAACACACTTGAATGTGTAGCAGTTTAAATAAATGCAATTAAATTAAGAAAACAATTAAAAACAAGTGCAGAAAGCAGTAAATTAGGAGAAAATCAAAATGGAGGCACTTAGAGTATCAGAAAGCGATGCCAGCAGATATATAAATAATTCAGTCAAGCAAAAATTAAGACAATGCAGAACTCTGAACAGTTAAAAAGTGTGGTCTGCACATTTTCCAATAGTGTGTTTAAGTTTTCCCTGGGTACTTCAGGTTACTTTAATTTCCTAAAAGCATGCAGGTTGATTTACTATAGCAATAACCCACACCTGGGTGTGGGTAATGCTGGATTTACCCACGGTTGGCATGGTTTGATCACGAGGGCGAAACACGAGTGGCCAAACAAAACCAACCGTGGGTAAATCCAGCATTACCCACACCCAGAAGTGGGTTATTGCTATTATACAATGACATTATTTAAGAAAAAAAAATAATTACTTTTCTTAAATAATGGCATTGTATAATGCCTCCTTGCTGCCCTTCTACAGCTGTCTGGTATTCTGCGGCAGACAGTTCTGATGTACTGCTCATGCGCATGCCTACGCAGTACATCAGAGCTGTGGGCAAAAGCAACGGAGAAAGCAAGATATCTGTTGCTTTTTACTGTTTCGCTATGTTAAATGGGTTTAACATAGCGAGACAGCTTTAAAAAAAGCAACAGAGAATCTCCATTGCTTATTTTAAAGCTGTCTCGCTATGTTAAACCCATCTAACATAGTGAGACAGCTTTAAAATAAGCAACGGAGATCTCCGTTGTTTTTTTTTAAACCTGTCTCGCTATGAGAAACTCCTTTAACATAGTGAGACAGGGTTTTAAAAAAGATTTATACTAATGGAAAAAGTCTGGGCGACCGGACCTTTTTCCATTAGTATGTCGATTTACAACGTGCACGTTTTGGAATATTAATGGGGGGTCATGGTATAATATATGATTAATTTGCCCCTATATTATATAACTTCCATTTAAACTTGCTTTACCCATGCCCTTGCCCTGTATGGCATTGAAAATGGCCAGAACGAGTAAAGGGTTTATGGATGAACCCACTTATCAGATTAACAATTGATAATGACAAATTCGATACAGTACATTCTAACAGTATTGTCTTCTCCTCTCGTGGTTTGCTTGTTAACTTGCATGCAATATTTTTTCATATTACCACTTGTTTATATGAAACATTACTTGTTAGATGTATACTTTTCCAAATGTATGTTGCATGTTAACATGCTTGTTTACAAATGTATAGTTTATGGAGCTTTTCTCCCATTATAATGCCTTGGTTGGATTTACTTCTTCATAAACAAAATATAAACAAATAAGAAAAACAAACTGATGTCCTTATTCTGGACAAAGTCAAACCATGTGTTTCACATTTTTAAATAAACCAATGAAAATTTTATCATCCAGGGCAAGTATTAATGATTGTTATTTGGACTTTGAAGATATTCTTCAAAGCACAGGCTTATATGATATCCTATTGCTAGATCAGACATGAACTGATAATCCTACTTAAAAGATAAAAGAAATAATTACTTCAGGTAACACTTTGGATTTAGCTGAGAATTTAGCTGTGAAATTTAAATCATGCTGACACGGTCTTTGTGACAAGTTCTGCAGAACTTAAATATTTTAATTTGATACAATGTCAAAATAAACTCATTTACCTTTCTATAACAGACAAACACTATATGAGCAAAAGTCTGAAAACATTCAATAAAACTGTTCTCAATAATTAGAATATATGCCCAGCATGTTAAATTGAGGAGATGTGAGAAGTTACCTCCAAAGATATCCTTTTTTGGACTTCCTTTGCATTTAGTTATTCTACTGTATAGTGATTACACTTCCCCCAATATACTGCCATATCATCTGCATTTCGGCCAGGGGCAATCTCTGTACTGATGGATCTGTAGAGTTATATCTTTTGTGATGTTAACAGAGTGCAAAAAAAATGTGGAATGGTATTGTTAACCTTGTGTTATATCCACTGCAGGTGTATTTTATCCTTCTGAAATACTGCATCTTTTCTGTTTGTTTTTGGGGATTCTTTTCTTTCTGGGAAGGATGACATGTTGTCTGTTGGAAACTCACTTTTCAAGCACTATAGAACAGTGGCACAGAAGAATGGTGTCCTAAATGGAACTGAAGAGACTTAGGTGTGACTACAGTTTGTGGCTCCTAGTTGATCACCCTGGGGGGGGGGGGGGATAAAAAAGCAGTGACACATTGCCACTCCATCTATTCCAGGAAAAGAGCTTGGTTTGTGCTTTTCCAACTCTGTTATGATGGTTACAGCATCTCGCTGAAAAATACTTCTGGGATTGCATCAACAGTATGTGGGGTTCTATGACCAGTGTCATTGGATTTATTTTGAGTAAGGTTGGACTAGTCATTGGGCATAAACAATAAAAATACTTTTGACATGGCACTGGTAGGGTACTGTATTGGGAAACCATAAGATCTTCTGTTGTTAAGACTATCAAATTACTTCCAAGGAAAGGAGTTAGGTTCAGGTATCCAGAGACTGAGAAGGGTGGCACGATGCCAGGGTAATTTTATGGCTAGGCTTGTAAAGGTCCCAGGGCCATTAGCCTAGTACACACCTATGAACCTATAGGCTGTTAGATGTATGCCCTCATATAGCTACACATACAACAGAATACACATAAATAAATCTTTTTCCTTTAAAGTACATTTCCCTGAAAGAAGCAATCACTGGAGACAAATGGTTAGCTGTGAGCGTGGGACCAAAGTAATGTTGCACATCGCTCAGACTTGACCAAACCAAATACATTTTTATCAAGTCTGACCTGCCACACCTATGAAACTTTAGTTAAACAAAAATTACCTGACAAGTTGAACAAGATTTTTGAAGGAGGTTTATCTACTTGTAAGCATTCTCAACACAGTCTGTTCTTGAGACTTCATTTGGGAATGTTCACTTGTGTTTCTTGAAAGCAAAGTTATTTCTTTATTTCTCTTCCATAGTATCTTTAATTTCACTTCTCTTTTGCTTTATTTGTTTTGTTTAATCATACATCTAATGGAGTCTTTAATTGGAATTACTACACGTTTCTTATCATGTTCCTTTCATATGTTTTAATTGAGATCATGTGTAATTAGTTAATTTACTATCAGATGAAAGGATTCTTTCTCAATAACTCAATTTGCATTAAAAGCTAGAAGTTTCAATTACTTATGTTTAATTTTTAATCTGCTAAAAAATAAATTAAAAGTTACATTATTCACTGGAATGCTTCACAATAACAAAAAAGGTAAGTATTTCTTAAAAGAAATTACCTATACAGAATGGTTAGAATGATTTAAGACTAGCTGTTGTCAGTTTTTCAAAAACAGATTTTTCAAAGAGTAATATGAAGACATGCAAATAACCAGAAAAGCAGATTTAGTAGATTGCTAGGGTATGGCTTAGCAAATGTGTAAAATTAAATACTAACTATATAAATGTCTGAGTTTAGCTCAGAACCAAAATGACAAAAAAGAATAAATATACATGGTGAGATCCATGTATTTGTGTATGTACTGGAGGGACAGGTTCATAACCCAAAGACTGCCCATGCTATGGAATAGACTTCCCATACATGTCAAGCAGAGCACCTTGCTGACCCTCTTCAAGAGAAATCTTGATGAGTGGATGGGAAATCGAAAATTCTCCCTGGGGATAACTCCAGTGGCTCTCCTTGACAGAGGCATTGGGAACTAAGGTCGGGTGGCACGATGCCAGGGTAATTCTATGGCTAGGCTTGTAAAGGCCACAGGGCCATTAGCCTAGTACACACCTATGAATCTATAGGGTGTTAGATGTATGCCCTCATATAGCTACACATACAACAGAATACACATAAATATTTTTTTTCCTTAAAAGTACATTTCCCTGAAAGAAACAATCACTGGAGACAAAGGCAAAGTAAAACTCTTTTAAACATCTAGTACTCCTAATGCAGCTCATTTGTGAAAAGGATTATATCCCTCCAATACTCTTTACATATTCTAAATAGTTCTATAACCCCTTTTCTCAGAGAAAACAAACAAACAAAAATAGCACTTGTCCTGATCATTAAACCAAAGCAGTGTTTGCTGCTGAGATAGCATGTTATACAAGATGTGCAGGTTGAGCCATTTAACTTAATTGTATTAGAAAAATGCTTTGTCTCTGCTTCAACAGTGTATCAAAACTGAATAGGATTAATACATTTTTGAAATGACATAATATAAGCCTTAAACAAAGAAAACTGTGCAATGAAACTTAAAATGCAAATATTATCAATCAGACATGAACTGATTATATGATCTGTTTCAAAATTAGGAGAACCCGACAACTTTTCAAAAGTAATTAGTCTGATGGACAGCATAGCAAATTAATATATCTGAAAAACAAAAGCAATTTATTTAATTATTTATGCATGTATGTATGTATGTATGTATGTATTTACTTACTTATTTACTTACTTTTCCCCACCATTTTGTGGATGAGGACTTATGTATAAACAAATCAGCGGGTTGTGTGGGGACTGTTCCCATGGGGTGGTTAAGAGACTGTGTTTCCCCTAAACAAAAATAAATAAATAAATAAATAAATACATAAATAAATAAATACATAAATAAAAAGGCGTACTTTGGGATTTAATAAAAGTAGCTTCCTGAGATATTTGTAAACAATGCTGTCCTGTGAAGATATTTCATCAAATTAATTATCATAAATCCCAGATGAGAAATGTGTCACCAATTCATGAATGTGAAGACATAGAAATAACTTAAGAAATGGATTTCCTGGGTTGGCCTTAACAAACAGTAACACTGAAAATCCTAGGTACAGTCATTTCCAAGTACAAACATTTTACAAAAGAGTAAGTATATAGTGTAAGGTGTAATATATATGTCTCCTTCCGGGTCTACCTGACAACGCCGAAAGCTGACAACGCCGACGATGAGAACACCGACACCAGAAGATCTACAACTGAGATGACCGACGGATGAAAACCCCGACGCTGAAAACACCGACATGTGAAAAGACTGTGTAAGTATGCGGTAGTGACGGACGTTAGGTTTAGGGTGCGAGTAAGGTAAGTGTGCGATATTGATGGACTCTAGGGAAATGGGTGGGTTAAGTGAGTTAGGGTTAGGGCACGGGTTAGGTGAGTGTGCGATAGTGACAGTCTTTAGGGTTAGGGGCAGGTTAAGTGAGTTAAGGTTAGGGCATGGATTAGGTGAGTGTGCAATAGTGACAGTCTTTAGGGTTAGGGGTGGATTGAGTGAGTTAGGGTTAGGGCGCGGGTTAGGTGAGTGTGCGATAGTGACAGTCTTTAGGGTTAGGGGCGGGTTAAGTGAGTTAGGATTAGGGCGCGGGTTAGGTGAGTGTGCGATAGTGACAGTTATTAGGGTTAGGGGCGGGTTAAGTGAGTTAGGGTTAGGGCGCGGGTTAAGTGAGTGTGCGATAGTGATGGACCTTAGGGTTAGGGTTTGGGTTAAGGTTATAGATAGTTGTGTATGTAAGGTTTAGTGTGGGTTTGTAAGGATTTTGGTGTGCTTGTGTTGTGTGTGTGCTTTTTGGACAAGGGATTTGTTTTGTTTGTTGATTGTCGGGATTGTGGTGTGTCGGGCATGTGAGGTTTTGTGTTTGTGAACTTTCGGTTATATGGTGTCGGTGATTTCATTGTCGGTGTTGTAGTGCGTCAGTGTTGTCAGGTAGACCCCTCCTTCCATGTATGAAAACTATACAGTATACATTATTCAGTAAGATGAAACAAGCTTCAAGGACATTGAACTGTAAAAATAATAATAATTTTGTGTAAACATGCATTTGTTAGGATTTATTTCTCCTTCACATTTCTCTTCGCATAAGTGATTCTGTAGCTACCGCATTGTAAACAAAGTGCCAGATATAACATTCAGCATAAGACAGATTACTAAGGAGTAAATCTTAGATATTTCTTTTGTGATCTATTAGGAAACATAATTAAGGGGTTCAGGAATGTATGCTATACCAACATGTTGAGTAGGAGCATTCCACTGATCATGCCACATGGTGTTACATCTTACAATATCTTAAAGTTCAAATTGCATGTCCATGTTGCCAATGTTTGTGCACATCAAAGCTTACCATGCCTTAATTGCTTCACTTTGGTTTGATGATGGGCTTGGAAAAGAGGGACAAGGTGCATTTCAAAGTTCAACAAATTTTCTAATATCTCTGAGGTTGGGTGACCTGCAGTTGGCATATATAGATTTCAAGGGTATGGGGGCAGTGCCCCTAAATTTGGAGATTCAGAAAGAGAGAGAGAGAGAGAGAGAGAGAGAGAAAGAACTTGTTCATGGAAAAATGATAGTTTTACATTGCTTCACATGGACCTTGTTGCACGACTGTTTAGCACCATTTCACATTCTAAATGTTGTGTAGCTTAGACAGTTAAATGGAAATGTAATGAATTTAATTATGTAAAATGTAAATAGGAGCGGCCTTAGGTCAACTGGTGCCCTAGGCAAAAGAGTTCCATGGTATACCACCACCACACCACCCGGTGCCCACATCCTGGTCTACCTACACCAAATAAATACTGGAAAAGTGCCCCTACTTGAGCGGCACCCTAGGCAGCTGCTTAGTTGGCCTATGCCTAAGGCCAGCTATGAATGTAAAGTGTTATAGTAAATCCATTTAAGTGCATAGTTCAGTGCTTCTTTATGATTTATGAACATGTTGTATAATGGGTAAAATAATAGCAATTATGAAGAGGATTGTTCTAAAAGGTACACCAAAATTCTGTTATAAATATAGATGCAGATGTGGAAAAAAGATAAAAAGAACTCTTAGTTCTATAAAGTAAATATAACTAAACATTTTAATTAAGGGAGAAAATGGGTAACTACAGTAATATTTGTGGAAAAAATGTCATATAATATGCAGGAATCTATATATATATATATATATATATATATATATATATATATATATATATATACATATATACAAATATAGATATAGATAGATATGTATAATTGTTTTGATGTATTATGTCTTATTCAGAAGGCTCAGAATTTTACTATATCTGCCATGTTTGCAAAGGCCCAAAGAGAAATGTTTTTATCAAAACAAGATTTTTCCAGGCTAGACATATCTCAGACAACACACAAAAAATAACCTTCACTTTATTTTCAAAATAAATAATCTCTATTGCATTTTGGATGTTTGTAATGCTGAGAATCACAGCAGGTTGTTTAAAATACAGTATCATAGTTTACTCCAATACCTGAAAGCAAATTTGCAATTTATTCTACTCAAAAATATCATAATATTAGGTATTTTTTATATTTTTTCTCCGTACACCACTTGTTAAAATCAAGATAGTCCTGTGAAAAGAAGACAGTGATAGTAAGTCTACATGATGCACATGTGGGATTAAGAGAAGCACTGGGATCCATGGATGTGTGCTGCATTTCATGAAGCACATGTGAGGTTAAGAGAAGGACTGGGATTTGTGCTGCATTTCATGAGGCACATTTGGGATTAAGAGAAGCATTGGGATTCATGGATGTGGCTGCATTTCATGATGCACATGTGGGGTTAAAAGAAACTCTAGGATTCATGGATGTGTGCTGCATTTCATGATGCACATATGGGATTAAGAGAAGCACCGGGATCCATGGATCTGTGCTGCATTTCATGATACACATGTGGGATTAAGAGAAGCACCGGGATCCATGGATCTGTGCTGCATTTCATGATACACATGTGGGATTAAGAGAAGCAGTGGGATCCATGGATGTGTGCTGCATTTGACAGCACACAGTTCCATTACTAATAACCCTGTGCAGTGTGTGTGGATGACTCTTAGACATAGTATGACTGCACATGGGGTCGAAATAGCTTAGTATGCAACACAGGCTAATAACTCTATCATGACAGGGAAATAAGTAATGCCATGCAAATGAAACAGTCAAATTACACAAATGATGGGACACAAAATAGTGGATTAATTCACAAACATATAAAACAGGTGTGCTGCACTGAGGCACATACTATATTTGAACACGATTCTTGCAGTGTACATATCAAGACTGATCCTGTGTGTAGCAACAGTAGTAATAAAGCAACATGTGCTGACAGCTAACACTGGAGCAGGTATCTGCAAAGTTGTGTGTTGTGGTCATCAGCACCAAGGGGAGGTATGGTCAATGCCTTACATAACTCAAGCTCATTAGCTAGCACAGTGCAGACCATTTTCATGTTGGGAAGGAGCATGAAAGGAACCTAATCAAATTGTGCCACCCTCAAGCAAAATAAAGTGGGGTGCACTACATGCCCATTCCAGGTAATACCCAAGTATGCATAGTCTGCACCAATTTAGCTGAGTCGCCTTTCAATGATTAACTTAGAACTTGTTATGAATATGACATTTATCATCCTCATGAAATATAAACCTTTTTTTTTAACATTACGCTAAAGATGTTGAGGAGCATATCTGGTTCCCCAGGACTGCAGAGAGGAGAACCAGCACCGTGTGGGCATGTTATGATATAGCCTATTTTTTTCACTTCCTGTAAGCTATGGACTTCACACAAATTGTCACCAATGCCTCATATGGTCTACAGAAATGGGATATATCAGCTGGAAAAGATTCTACTCTCTGAACTGCCAGGTATTACATAGTGCTCAGGGCATTCATTTTAATATGTCTATCTGTCATCAGAGCAGATTCCATGATTTGCACAATTGGCACATATTCAACTTATTTGAAAGTTTGTACAACAGACTTACCAGCCATCTGGTTTGCAGTGGCAAACATATCACAGATAGACAATATTATACACACACAAGTAACCTGCAAGCACAGAGCAGGCAACTGTTCTCTAATCCGTGTTGCATGTAATATCAGATATGCCCTATTGATTTTGCTGATTATGACCATTGCAATCCCCAAGCTATGCATCAACATATATTGCATGTCTAGATATGTCTGAGGGGTAATGCAATAAATTGCAGGCATCTGCACAACATGGAAATGCTCAGATACATGGAGCAATTGAAATCTTCATATATCTCTCCATACCATTTATAAGGAAACAGAAAATCAGGGTGGATAGTCAAGTGAGAGACAAGCAGCAGCAACAGCAGTATCACAGATAAACAGAGGTAGTAGGTACAATACATTTCTGACAGTGCCAATGAGAAGGTGTCTGGTTCATAACTATAGCTTGTACTACACACAACACATAATACAATGATGTATACATTACACACCCAGGCAACGCACAGCTGTCTATCAGCTGTCACACAGTCCATCAGATATTTCAATACCCACACAGGTTAGTGGATGGACAGGGTACAATCATAATCACTTGTACATTGGGAAAAATAGTGACAGATCAGTGCAACACTATGAGATGGAACATGGTCATAGGATGTGAACACAGTGAGCACATACTTTTAGAGGCTTTGGAAAGTCATGGATCACATCTTTCATTGGTGTAGCCAAACTGATACAAAATGACTATTGCTGGTTTCCACTGTATAAGTTTATGGTGTTGAGGACTGATGTGGTTAATGGCAGAGAAGGTATAAATGCCTCTACTATGATAGGTGTAGCATCTGTTAATCCTGATAAGTTCACAACCTCCACCCATGAATGTACTGCAGCCATGGGCAAAGCCTCATCTCATTTATATACTGTAGCCATGCTACACAAGGCTCTGAAATCTCACACTCCTCATGGAATACCCTTCCAGTGATTTCTAAGGTACATGGGTTTCCCTTACAGCCACAGTCCAATGGTACAGTGGCATGTAATTTTCATGGGTTCACAGTTACACATACAGCTCAACATCTGCTTCGCTGTTACTGTCATCTACTACAGGGATGCTTATTCTATCTGAGGTGTTTTCCAGAAAGAACACAATCCTTAATTCTGTGGATCTCCATTTCTACAGAATGTTTAATGAAATTCCTTCATTTAACAGTGGTACAGTGTTGTTCCACAAAATGATGTTGATATTACACATATAACACTAACAAAAGACCACTGGTATGACAGGTATGCTGGTATAACCAGTTAGCATTTTGTCAGTCTGTAGTCTGTAGCATAGCAAAGTGTGCTTCCAGTCATTGGTGTTAGCCATGCATGCCAATGTAACTGTGAAGCACAAGTCCAGTATAATGATGCACACAACTCGTGTACACCTGTAGTGCTACAGACATTTATTAGCACTGAGTGCAGCACTACTACAGTGTGTGACATATGATTCATAAATGTGCATCTGTGTAAACAGAGATACCATTTTGCTGGGTGAGCAGTCCGGAATGTGTAGCCATGGCTACTTCAAGCAGTGTGGAATGAAGGGCTCCAACATGCATGTTAGGGAAAGCAGGATACTCCTGTTTTCCAAAACAGGAACGTTAGGAAGCACCAGCTAAATAAGTAAGATGACCCATCTCAGTAAGTGGATTACTAGCATTAGCATGCTGTGATAGCACATGACTCCATTGGCATCTCTAATTCTTGTGAGCAATGCCACCACTGGCATAGCTACTTGAAGTGGCACAACTATGATCTGCTTCCCCATTAGGAGACGGAGGTTAAGGAGAAAGGTCCAGAAATACACTGTAACCAGTTTTTCACTAGTATTGTCTTATACCATCTTATCTGGTGCACTTACTTACTTACTTAGGAATACACACTTTGTTTTCCTGAGCAGAAGAAAGAATCGCAGTTAAATAGGGTTGTGTGATGCTGAAAGCTGAACTTCCTCTCTCAGCCATGAGATGTGTATGACTCTGTGCCAATCCACTATACGACTGTGACTGTGTTTTTAACATACATGGTAATCATTTTTTTCACATTGTGCTATCATTATGCAAGTCCACTTGTGGAAGAAGAGAAGGAAAGGCCACAGGTACCTCAGGCTGTGTCAGCCAATACCTCTGGTGGTGAGTCACAGCGACCACAAGGTCTAACTCTGTTTAATTAATTACAGCTGACTGCACCTCCAGGTGTTTCTGCAGTTACCTCCTACTCATGCCTGTAGGTAGCAAACATTGCTTGTTCATATTTGCAATAATAATTCCAAAAACATGCTGCATACAAGGTATCAATAGATTTCATCTTAATGCATACATGATGGCAAATCCAAGTGTATTTATATTTGACATCTCTCTAACACAGCTAAAGAGACATTGAATATTATTTGTATACTGTTTATTTGTATTATAATAATTTTCATATTTTTTTCTAAATATCTCAACATTCAGGTAACGCAGACAGAACTGCATAGCCTCATATGAATGCTCATAGCTGTATGAAGAAAATCCTGCTGGCAGTATGTGTCTTGCTTGAACGGTTAGTGATGTGTGATAAGCTGTTTATACATTGCTACAAAATTAATATTCACTGCCTTTATTTTGGCTTATAAAATCCAGTTTGAAAAATCAAACTGAATGAATGTCACTAACATAAAGATTAATTTATCCTGAATAGTTGTCCGTTTACAGTTTTCTAGCAGCACTTATGTTTCCAAAGATAGGAATATTTGAATGAACTGAAAGGTGATAACTTCATTTTTTAAAGGCTTAAGCCTCACCCACTGGGAGTTAAAAGTACACACTCAAATGAGATGTACTAAAGAGGAGGAGTTCAGGGAAATGAGGTGAGCTAGAGGAGGAAATGGTGCCCTCCACATTTGCTTTTAGGGAGGGGTACAGTCTTATTTTCTGGAAGTAAACTAAAGGGGTCACCTTGGGTTTTCCAGCATCAGTTATGGCAGTTGTTAGCCACCAAAGTTTGCCAGCAATTGCCCCCCTCTGTGATCTACAGCCATCCTTTACTACCTTCACTTCCTAACCTTCTTTTGAAAATCAAGAAAACAGTGCTCTTGACTGAAAAAATACCCTCCCCTCACATTTCATATCTTATGATGAATTATGAATTTCCCACTGCTCACTGTTCTTCCCTTTCCTATTTTTATATCAGTCCCATTCCCCCATATATAGCATGAACAGGGCTGTCTTGTTGCTGTGTCCACAAGCTGTGGTCTACCAGTCAGTATCTCTGCTGTGCTCTTGGGCCAAATGAGTGAGAAATGCAGTTATGTGGGTCTGCATTGTACATATAAGCATGCATTGAACCAACAAGTTAGCCTGCCTCCATTGTGACATCTGTTATATCTATCATGTACCCTACTGTAGCAGAGCTCTAGCTGCATATTGCTCACCCCATTATCATTGTGCCTTTCTTTAATTATGTAATCTTTTGCTTAGACTGGCAGTACTATGTAGTATAAAACAAATGTCTGAATAGTTTGGCTATCCTTCATTAAATGACCTCAAAATCTGCATGTGGTACTTGTCTATGACTCATGGCCAAGATATAAAATGAGTTGTTATGTTGTTAATTTCTAAAAGGTCAAAGCAAAATACATAAATAAATAAATAACTAACTAAATAAATAAATAAATAAATAATGATAATGCTATAATTTAACGTCGCTGCAAGTTGCCAGGACTGTGCTCTTCCAGAACTGAAAAAATATTTAATTGCATTTTGGCAACCAACGTGAAAGAAAATAAATTCAGTTGCCAAGGTTATTTTTGTAAACAAAAATGGTAATATAGTTGAGGGCATTAGTGGTTAAGTTGATATTATTAATGTATGTCTTTATTTTTCTCCCAGGTGGTGTAGCTTAAGCCTAATGGATAAGGCGTTGATTTTGTTGCTTCTACCTTTTTGTTTTCTGCCTCTTTCTAATGCTCTCCATCATCTTATACTTATTTCCCTTAAGCCACTTTCTTTTTCAGAGAATTATATTTATGTAGTTATTAAACAATATATGTGGCGTTAGTTTATTATCACTATTCACTCTTTATACATTTTAATTTAGTATTTGGCTGCTCAATATTTCTCACTTCAGAGATTCCTGCATAGGCTTAGCATATATTCAAAGCATGTTCTAAGGTGTTACAAATCTATCTTGCCTTTTTAATCTACTGGCATATATACTTTCAGGTTAGTACACTGTTAATAGTTTTCATACCAAACCTTAAATGAAGTAGACTCTGCTCTGTCTGACATCTGAGTAAACAAAGCACAAGCAATGAAGCAGTGAGATAAACAAATGCATGCATACATACATAAATACATACATACATACATACATACATGCATACATACATACATACATACATACATACATACGTGCATACATACATACATATGTGCATACATACGTACACACATGCATACATACAAATGTGGATACATACATACATACATACGTGCATACATACATACATACATACATACACACATACATACATATGTGCATACATACATACATACATACATACATACATACATATGTGCATACATACATACATACATACATGCATACATACATACATATGTGCATACATACACACATACATACATACATACATACATACATACATACGTGCATACATACATACATACATACGTGCATACATACATACATACATACATACATACATACGTGCATACATACATACATACATACATACATAGATACGTGCATACATACATACATACATACATACATACGTGCATACATACATAAATACATACATGCATACATACATGCATACATACATACATACGTGCATACATACATACATACATACATATGTGCATACATATGTACATACATGCATACATACATATGTGCATGCATACATACATACATACGTGCATACATACATACATACATACACACATACATACATACATACATACGTGCATACATACATACGTACATACATACATACATGCATACATACATACATACATACATACATACGTGCATACATACATACGTGCATACATACAAACATATACATACATGCATACATACATACATACATACATACATACATACATATGTGCATACATACATACATACATACATACATACATACATACGTGCATACATACATACATACATACATACATACATACATACATAAATAAACAATCACCAAAAGGAGCTTATTCATCTTTAAATTCTAATTATAAAAGTTGTAGAAGTTCTCCATAAAATAAGCAATGCACAGGAAAGGATAAGTAAGTAGCCTTAAGAAGGATGCTCAGGTGGTACAATTACTGATGATACACATCCAATCAATACTCAGGCATTTTTACTTAAAGTGGACAGAATGTTAAACTTCTGTTAGATAAATTATTTTATTTGTCTTAGAACATTTGAGACCCTCAGAAGTAAGAAGTTACTGGTAATCATTAGACAGAAGGTGATTTCAGATCTTACAGGCTTGGTTTGTTATTAAACTAATAAGGGTCTTAATGGCTTAATCAATGGTAAATGTTTCAAGAGTTTTTTTTTTAATATATACATTTGTTACCCTCTCAGCTCAGTGATTTTTTGGTAAATCAGTCAATCTCATTGTATATCTATTAATGAAGTGGATAGACAAGCTGCAGTAATTCACAAATATAAGCAGGCAATAATACGGCTCTCTGCAGATAAAAGAGCTGTGAAGTAAGCATTTTAAGAGAAACACAAGCAGATTTAAGGCAATAAAGAAGCAGAATTATCCTCTCAGGACATAATGTTGCAAAATGAAACGACCATGTTTAGCACAGAAATATGCAGCAGCTACACAAGTGAAGAAGCAGCTACACAAGTGAAGAATGTGAACATTTATTGTAACTTACACACAGTACATTTGAGACTGGCTGCTATAACGAAATGAGAAATGAAGTAAAGTATCTAAGGGCTTTGCATATTTTACTTCTTTTCTTCTTCCGTTTCAGCAGGCAGACTTGATTGTACTGTGATAGCACAGAGAGCTGGAATTCTGTCTGTAATCAGGGTGATCTGAACTTCGTTAGTGAGTCCAGTACCTGAGGATTTGGCTGCAAGAACAGGACATGTGTCAGTATGTTACTTTTTTTCATATCCCAAGGAAGGGCAATGATCTTAAGCATAGAGTGATAATTCCTTTAATGATACTAGAGGTATCCATCCTAAACTTACAAATACTGGGCCTTTCACCCAAAGATGCCCTTGACCTTAATTGTCTCATATCATTATATATTGGCCATGTGGGAGGGGAATGGTCAGGGTACAAACTGAATATGCCCTTACAGCCATGAGTATTATGTTGCACTTGGATTTCTCAGTCTCCTCTCATATAATGAGAAAATGTATTTGATTAGATCCAAGGGGTCCAGAGTGAGCATTCTGGCTTGAGGTGACATTTGCCCTGATTGTCATTGTTTGCAATTTTAAAGATCAAAATGTATTTGAGTGTAAGGTGATCAGAATTAGTGCACCTTGTAGAGGGAAAACAAAGCAGGTATTACATTGTCTGATGCAGCAATAAATCTTTTGTTTGAGTTACAATGATATCAGAGGTCCAGAGTAAGAATGATCAATGTTAGGGTTGTTGGGGGTTTACCACCACATGGGAGTACAGGAAGGCTTGCTCCATGAAGAAAATTGCTTTTTTGATTGTTACACTTGTTCAAAAATTGAACAGGTCAAGCTGTGATTGAGAAGTGTGATACAAGTTTTTTTGGCTTTGAGGATTTGTACTGTAAAATTCACTCACTCATCTTTCAACACCCCCTCCTTATCAAAATACATCTATGGTTATATACTAGATGGGCTCGATGTTACTTCCTGCAAAGTAACTGGACTACTTGTTTTTACTGGCTGTTTGTACCATCTCCTTTCCAAAATGCTCTTTCTTAATTCTAGGCATTAATCTATACAATCTTCTTTCACATAAACCTCTCTTACTGCTATTGTTTAATCAAACCTGACATTAATGGTTTTCATAAGCAGCCTCTGTTAGTTGGACTTTTTAAAATAATGTCAGTATGCAAAGAATTGCATCTTAACTCATTTGCTGACTAATGAGAAACATTTAGGCCAAATATTACCATATTCTACATGACCTACATATCCATTACTTCTTTTTCTTCATTTGTAGCGGCATTGTGACTACTGTTGGTTATTCTCTTTCATAACAAAAATATAGTTTCTACTTCAAACACTCACAGAGGAAAAAATGTGGACCACAAAAGTGCCTATAATATTACAAATAAACACATATCTCTTTGTTTGTTTCCTTATCTGTTTGTTTGTTTCTGTGTCTGCTACAGAGGAGAGGTGACATCAGACAATTTTCTATCACAGCTTAAGCCAAAGTAGCACCCATACCTCTCAACTGTCCCTGACTTGGCAGAATGCCCCAGATTTTGCCTCTTATCTCTATCCTGTCCATCATAAAAGTTTTGACTTTCTGGTAAATTACAAAGGAGTACAGTCAGCCAAAATTGACAGACAATGGAGTTTCAAGCTTTTTATTGTTCAGATAATGCATGCTAGTCCAAAACCTGATGTTGCATTAACTTTTTAAATGAATTTGAGCAATATTTAAATACATTTTCCATGCTTTTGGACATTTGTCACCATTATTTTTTCCTTTGTTCAGAATTCAGAAGCTAAGAAGTTGAGAATTATGGTGGCAATGCAAATACAAAACAAATGGCAATACGAACTGTGACTCTGAAGCATACATTGCAGTAATAAGAAATTGATAACTAAGCAGTAGCATGGATTATAAGTACATAAAATAAAGTAATGATAACATAAAAACAATAAATATGTTGGTACTACACTTAGATCAGTGACTAATATATGGAGGAGAAACTTGAGAACTATGTACCTGAAGTTCTTAGTATCTCAGTCTACTAGATGAAACATTGCAATACTCATCCATATGAGGTGATTGCTAACAGTCGGGTCAAAAAATGGTATAGGTGTTCTTTTTCTAATATTCTAATAACTGCATATCACTGTATCAGGAATACTGTGCATAACTAGGTGCTTATGATTACACATTTCTCCTCTACAGAGTATATACTCAGTAAAGTAGATCATAGTCAAGATGATTAAATTAAGAGGCATTAGACACTATATGCATTCAGCAAACTTTTTTCTGCATGTACTAATTATGAATTTGCATAGCATGCAGACCCAGTTACCTCTAACTCCCCTTTTTAAAGATACAGCTATGGTATCACCCCTTAACTTCAATATAAATATTGACTTAAGCATTCTCCGTCTCTCTCTATCTGTCTATGTGTATGTATATATATATATATATATATATATATATATATATATATATATATATATATATATATATATATATGTGTGTGTGTGTGTGTGTAAAATACATAGCTATAGTCACCTTACTTTAAAAGAAAGATGCAGTCTATACATACAATCTATAATTAAATATATCAGTTGGAAGTAACTGAGACTAAATCAGGTTTGCCATTAGATTTAAATAATACATTAACAATTCAAAATAAATATTTCAAAATTCATGTAGTTTATATATATACTATGTCTAGTAGTTAACATGTCATAATGGTTTCTTGTTCACTATAGGTCGATATTGGGCTTGTCCACTGTCTGAACCAACAGCTGGTTGTGGATTCACTTTAACAATAGGATCAATCTGATCAGTGCCCTTACTGTCTAGATCTTTTCAATGCACATATGAAGCAGTCTTGAAACACGTTCACACTGAAGATGCGGTAGTGCTTAAGCTCACTCAAAGCCTGGAGGTAACAGTGTGAATAATCACATTTATATACCAGACCAGTTAATGATACTGCGGTGGTGGTGCTGCGGTAGCGTTGTCGCCTCACAGTTAGACTTTGCCCATTCGATTCTCAGTTAGAACGTCTTCTGTGTGGCGACATGCGTGAACGGGCGTTCCTTCGTCGAAGGTTGTGCATTAGGCCCGGCAAGCCAGCACGTAAAACTCTACTGCCAATCATTAGCGGACCGGAGTTCCGCTGTGGCGACCCTAACCGGGAAAAGCCGAAAGAAACAAACAAACAATATACCAGACCAGTTAATGAAATACTTCATATTACTTTTGTATATCTACACATTTGAACCTTACATGGTATAGTCTTAGTAGTTTCAAAGGACAAATATCTGTTGCGTGTACATCACTTTTCTGCACATTGAAAAGCCCAAGTCATTCTCTTTCTTCCTGCTGTTTGCAGTTGTTAGCATGCTTTGCAGATCTATTGCAGTACATTTTCTGACTGTGATGCCTTCATTGCAGTATTTCTGTAAGATTTCATTAAATCTCAGAGACCAGCAAATAATGGTACACATATTGCTTAACTTTATGACTTACTCATCAAAAAATGCACTGGTGAAAATCACGTAGATTGCAAAGGCATACTTCTATACTCCAGAATTGAAAGATGTCAATCTGAGTTTTCAGAACTGTCACATTTGTTTTTTTATAAAAGTCATTAGAGTTCAAACTATTCAATCTATTTGCACCCCACTTTGTAGAAGTTTGGGACCACACAATTCACTTTAAAGCCACATTAAACACTTTTAAATTCATAGAAATCTGATGATGTCCAACCATGTAAAACTTTGCATTTGATAATGATCAGTCCTGTACAGTTTTCTGACCAATACACATCACAAAATGTCATTTTGTACTGTGCTTAATCCTGGATTATTGATTACTGTAATTGATAGCTTAGATGAGCAGAGTAAGATCAGTTAGAAGTCACAATGTTCAGTTCTTTTACACATAGCTCCACTTAAGATGTGCCTTTTCTCTTTAAGCTAGTGTATGTAGTCTTTAAACAGGCCACTTCCCAAACCAGTCTTGGATGCATACTCCAAAATATAACCAAGATGCAACCACAATACATTATTCCCCCATAGGAAAATGAAGACACGTTAATAATATAGCTTAACCCCTTGGGTCAATGGAACTTAACATTGTTATGAAGCTTGTATCTAAGCTTTGATCAGAGCATAAAAAAACATTTGGCATTTTAGAAAATCTCAGCTTGAAGAGCATATGCACATCAAGCAGACTATTTTACTAGTTTGCTCTTCATGAGGAGAATAAAGCTGACTAGGACCTGATGCCATCAAATCAGCAATCCCTGAAAACTTTGGTATTCAGCAAGTTAAATCTTCTTGCATGTTTTATCAGTCTCACCATCTTCTCGGCTTATTCCTTATAGCCTAATATTATTGTACCCCATTATGTATTTGCCATCATGAAAGAGCATTACTAATCCCTTCCTCTCGTGCCCCTCCATTAATACCTGTCTTAGAAATGTGTTTACTCATTTGAATAAATGATCTCAGATGTACAACAAAGATGTTCACTTTAGAGATCCTAATTACATGATGACTATAGTGCATTATGCCTCTGTTATGACACAGCAATAGTATGAGGATGACAGTATTTTTAGACATCCAATTTGTGCCATTTTTTAAGATGCGTTTCTCTCTTGCATCATCGTGGCAGCCATCCCCAGTGCACCTTGCTAATGCTACATTTACCAGCCACTCTACTCCCTCACCTGGACTATGACTGACATTATAGCCAGGGTTTACATGGAACTTAAAGGAGTCCTTAGGGTACAATTGCCATCTGCTTTTGGCTGTTTTGTTTTCCCTTTTGGCCTGTGCTGGTTCCTCCTTCTCCCATGGACTGTGTGATTTCACCTGAGGTGTAAGCATGCGATGGAGATGTGCAGTATCTTGTCCTACCTCTACAGTAGCTAATATCCCCACCCAAATCCTTTGCATGGACCATGCTCTCCTAAGGACAATGGCAGACTCCAGCAGGGAACATAATAGGGAATGTTGACACAAATGCTGCCCATACCATATCCCTTACATCCTGTATTATCAGAGAAGTGCCTGAAACACTAATTATACTTGAGCTACTTGGGACAAAGCAAGGGCTTTATCTTACTACACCACAACACTCAGGGATTTATCTCAGTACACCACAGAACTCAGGGCTTTATCTCACTAACCATAACACTCAGGGTTTTATCTCACCAAAACACAACACCCTAGGCTTTATCTCACTACATGGTAGCACTCAATGCTTTATCTCTCTACACCACAACATTCAGGGCTTTATCTCACTACATGATACCACTCAGGGCTTTATCTCAATACAACATAACACTCAGGGCTTGCATCACTGCACCACAACACTCAGAGCTTCATCTCACTAAACAACAGCACTAAAGGCTTTAACTCCCAACACCACAACACTAAGAGCATTATCTGACTTCACTGCAACACGCAGGGCCTTATCTCTCAATGCCACAAAATTCAGAGCTTTATCTCTCCACAATCCAATACTCGGGGCTTTGTCTCACTAGACTGCAACACTCAGTGCTTTATCTCTCTACACCACAACACTCAGTAGTTTATCTCACTTCATCACAACACTCAGGGCTTTATTTCTGTACACCACAACTCTCAGGGTTTTATCACTTGACACAACAACACTCAGGCCTTTAATTCACTACAGATAAACACACCAGGCTTTATCTCTCAATACCACAGCACTCAGGGCTTTATCTCACTACACCAGAATGCTCAGGGCTTTATCTCCCTACACCACAAGATTCAGGGCTTTATCTCTATACACCATAACACTCAGGGTTTTATCTCTTGACACCACAACGCTCAGGGCTTTATATCAATACAACACAACACAACACTCAAGGCTTTATCTCACTATACCAGACACCCACTGCTTTATCTCTCTACACCACAACATTCAGGGCTTTACATCACTACAGCAGAACTCTCTGGGCTTTATCTCTCTGCACGACAACACTCAGGGTTTTATCTCTCTATACCAAAAACACTAAGGGCTTTATCTCACTACACCACAACATTCAGAGCTTTATCTCAGTACAACACAGCACTCACAGCTTTTCCTCTCTACACCACAACATTCACGGCTTTATCTTTTGACACCACAACAGTCAGGGCTTTATTTCTTCACAGCACAACACTCGGGGCTTTATCTTTCTACATCACAATACTTGGGGCTTTATCTCAATAGAAAACAACACTATGGGCTTTATCTCACACCAGTATGATACTCAGACTTTATCTCACTACACCACAACACTGAGGACTTCATCTCACTACACCACAACAATCAGGGCTTTATCTCACTAAATCACAACAGTCAGGGCTTTATCTCTCTACACCACAATACTCAGGGCTTTATCTCACCACAACACAACACCCTGGGCTTTATCTTACTACACAGCAACACTCAGGGCTTTATAGGTTCATAGGTTCATAGGTTGGAACTAGGCTGTCGGCCCTAGGGCCTATACAAGCCTAGCCATAACAATTCCCTGGATATTTCTTCCCACAATATTTACTTCTCTGTACCCCTGTCTAGCAAGATGACTGACATGATCCCTGGGGTGAATTTCCTATCTCCTATCCAATCATCAAGGTTCCTTTTAAAGAGGGCCAAGGAGGCACCCTGCTTGACATGTATGGGCAGTCTATTCCAGAGTATGGGGAGTCTCTGGGTCAGGAACCTATCCCTCTAGCATGTATGTTCATTGTGATGACAAGGTTTAGATCCCTGAAGCGTGTGGGTCTGAGAGATTAGGATTTATTTAAGTGGAGCATGTCCAACAGCTCAGGGTTTGCATGGCCTTGTATGTTAAGCAGAGATCGCCTCTGAGTAGATGATATGCCACAAAGTATTGCTGGAGGTTTTTTAGATGGTCAGCATATGGCATCTGCTTTAGGCCTGTGATTCATTTAGTGAGGTATTTCTGTGGCCGTGCCAGCTGTTGCAGATGTCGTTTGTGAGGTACATACCAAACGGGGCATTATACTCTATAATGGGTTTAGTGAGGGATGAGTACAGTGGGACAATGACCTCCTTTTTTCTGGATGAAAATCCTTTAGTGATGAGGTGTGCCACATAGAAGGATTTCCTGACTGTTGTGGCGATGTGGTTATCGATAGTGAGACCACTGTCCATCTATGTCCCTAAGTCTCTCATCACAATTTCGATATTTAGTGTACTGCCACCTATGTGGTAATTCATGGGTACCTGTTTTTTTTCCAAAGAGGATAACTATACATTTCTTGGCATTAAGCTTGAGCCCATGGCTCTGACACCAGGCATCTGTTTCTGTAAAGCCCTTTAGTAGAATATCCACATCATTTGGTGATTCAATAATGGCTCCCAGTTTGCAGTCATCTGCGAAGTTTGTTAGCCAGAGTCCTTTAGTGTTGGCCTGTACTTCAGAGAAGTATATGCCAAACAAGAGTGGTCCCAGGACTGAACCCTGAGGTACTCCACCTGTCACTTGTCTGGAGCTGGATTTGGAGCCGGCTACTTTTACAGTCGGGGTTCTGTCAGTAAGCCAGTTGGCAACTCATGGAGTGACGTAGGGATTTATGCCCAGCTTAGTAAGTTTATCTATGATTTCAGAGTGGGGGATAGTGTTGAAGGCCTTGGTGAGGACCAGATAGGCTGTGTGGACCGCCTTACCCTCATCCACAGCTCTGGAGACTGATTCGAAGAAGTCAATCAGATTCAGGTACAAGATAGTCCCTTCACAAACCCAAACTGGGTGGGGTCCAGTGTTTGAAGGTTGCCAATGTCTTTGTTTATAAGTTCCATGATAGTGCGTTCCATGCCCCTGCAGATCAGGCTTGTCAGACTGATGGGACAGTAGTTCCCAGGATCCAAGGCAGATCCCTCCTTGTGGAGTGGGATAAATGTAGCTGTGCGCTACTCAGCGGGCATGAAGTCTGAGGTGACGCTATGATTAAACATGACACTTAGGTGAGGTGCCAGTTCATTTTGTAGTTCATGTAGTACACAGTCTGGGAAGTCATCTGGTCCCATGAATGCTGTATACTTTGCTTTGGAGAGTGCGGTTTCTACCTGTGTGGCCGTGATTACAGGAATTTGGCAATCTTTTGGTATTGAGATGGGCCCTTTATGGGGTGAGAGGGGGGTGAAGTTGGCACTAAATCGATCTGCCAGGATATTAGCAATATCCTTGGGATCAGTATATTTAATGCCATTCTGTTGTAGCTCAGAGCAGATCTGAGCATTGCCATTTAGATTCTTGACATAACTAGAATGCCTTGTGGTTGTCTTTAGAATCTTTGGCAATTTTATTTTTGTAACTAGCTTTTGAGGATTTTATGAGGGATCTCAGCTTCTTACTGAGGCTGGTGAGGGAGTTTTTGCTTCTTGGGATTTTCCTCTTTTCTGCAACAGTTTCTTCCTTCTGTTGTATTGTTTGTTTATAGCAGGAGACCACCAGATTGGCTTCCTATTTTTGGAGAAGAGCATCTTTCTTCTATTTGGGATGGCACGATCCATGCACGAGTGGATGTGCTTGTACAGTGCCTTAGTGTAGGATTCTGCAGTCGAACTTTCAGATCCCATCTGCATGGGTGTCATGAAGTTTGTCACTTCTGACTTCAGTAGCATGAAGCTGGCTTTGGAGTAGTTTTTTAAGGAGGTTTCCTTACTGGGGGGTGGGGGTGGGATGTGGATGTCAAGGGTGATTTGCTTATGGTCAGACCTGACCAATGAGGGGGTGACCACTGGTGTGAAGCATCCATCTCCCATGTTGGTAATGACCAGGTCTAGAATATTGAAGCTCCTGGTGGGGCAATGGATTAGTTGATCCAGGGCGTTGGAATTTATGAATTCCAAGAACCGTTGGGGAAGAGGATTTGTTACCCAAGTAGTCTTTCTACACCACAACATTCAGTGCATTATCTCACTACACAGAAACACTCAGGGCTTTATCTCAGTACAACACAACACTCAGAGCTTTGCATCACTATACCACAACACTTAGAGCTTTATCATATGGGTGCTCCGGTTTCCTCCCACATCCCAAAGACATGCTGTAGGTGGATTGGACACTCTAAATTGGCCCTAGGTGTGAGTGTGTGCATGTGTGTGCCTTCTGTGGAAGGTTGGGCGCCAGGCTGGCAACTCAACACTGTAAAACTCCACTGCCAATCATGAGCAGACAGGTGATCTGCTGTGGCGACCCCTAACTGGGAAAAGCCAAAAGAAGAAGAAGAAGAAGAACTAAAGGCTTTATCTCACAATACCACAGCACTCAGAGCTTTATCTCTCAACATTACAAAACCCAGGGCTTTATCTCTCCACAACGCAACACAAAGTAGTTTATCTCACTTCACGACAACACTTAGGGCTTTATCTCTGTATACCACAACTCTCAGGGCTTTATCTCTTGACTCAACAAGCAGGCCTTTAATTCACTACAGATAAACACACCAGGCTTTATCTCTGAACACCACAACACTCAGGACTTTATCTCATTACACCATGACGGTCAGGGCTTTATCTCCCTACACCACAAGATTCAGGGCTTTATCTCTGTACACCATACACTCAGGGTTTTATATCTTAACACCACAACACTCAGGGCTTTATATCAATACAACACAACACTCAGGGCTTTATCTCACTATACCACAACACCCACTGCTTTATCTCTACACCACAGCACTCAGGTCTTTATCTTTTAACACCACAACACTCAGGGCTTTACATCACTGCAGCAGAACTCTCAGGGCTACCATGACACTCAGGGCCTAATCTCTCTGCATGATAACATTCAGGGTTTTATGTCTCTATACCAAAAACACTCAGGGATTTATCTCACTACACTGCAACAGTCAGGGCTTTAACTCACTTCAACACAACATGCAGCTTTTTCTCTCTAGACCACAACATTCAGGGCTTTATATTTTGACACCACAACACTGAGGACTTTATCTCTTCACAACGCAACACTCTGGGATTTATCTCTCTACATCACAACACTCAGTGCATTATCTCACTACACAGCAACACTCAGTGCTTTATCTCAACACAACACAACACTCAAGGCTTTGCATCACTACACTGCAACACTTAGAGCTTTATCTCACTAAACAACAACATTAAAGGCTTTATCTCACAAAACCACAGCACTCAGGGCTGTATCTCTCGACAACACAAAATACAGGGCTTTATCTCTCCACAACGCAACACTCAAGGCTTTGTCTTACTACACCTCAACACTCAGGGCTTTATCTCTGGACACCACAACTCTCAGGGCTTTATCACTTGGCACAACAACACCCTGGCCTTTAATTCACTACACAAACACACTGGACATTATCTCTCAACACCACAACACTCAGGGCTTTATATCTCTACAGTGTGCCACTCAGGGCTTTATCTCACTACAACACAACACTAACAGCTTTATCTCTCTACACCACAACACTCAGAGCTTTATATCACTACAACACAACACCTATTGCTTTATCTCTTTAAACCACAACACTCAGGGCTTTATTTCTTAACACTACAAGACTGGGGACTTTATCTCAAAACACCACAGCACTCAGGGCTTTATCACACTATGCAGCAACATTCTGGCATTTATCGCTCTACAACACAACATGTAAAGCTTTATCTCTCAACAGCGCAGACCTCAAGGCTTTATCTCATGACACCATGACATCCAGGAGTTTATCTCACTGCATCACAACACTCAGGGCTTTATCTATCTACACCACAACACTCAGGGCTTTATTTCTCTATACAACACTCAGGGCTTTATTTCCATGAACACAACACTCTAGTCTTTATCTCTTGACACCACAACACTCACAGCGTTATCTCACCATACCACAACACTCAGGGTGTATCCCTCTTCACCACAACACTTAGGGCTTAATTTCACTACACCTCATCACTTAGGGCTTTATCTCTCAACACTGCATCACTTAGTGCTTTATCTCTTGACACCACAACACTCACAGGTTTATCTTGCAATACCGCAACACTCAGGGCTTCATCTCTATACACTGCAACATTCTGGGCTTTATCTCATTACAACATCACATTCAGGGCTTTATATCTATACAGTGCAACACTCTGGGCTTTATCTCTTGACAACACAACACTCAAGGCTTTATCTCACTACAGCAAAAAACTCAAGCCTGTATCTCTTGACAATACAGCACTCAGTGTTTTATCTCTCTATACCACAACATTCAGGGTTTTATCACACTACAGCAAAACACTCAGGGCTTACCTCATTATACCACAACGTTCATGGCTTTATCTCACTACACAGACACACTCTGGGCTTTATCTGTCTACATCACAACACTCTGGGCTTTAAATTTTAACAATACACCAGTTTGGGTTAATCTCTTGAGAGCGCAATACTCAGGGCTTAATCTCACTAAAAGACAACACTTGGGGCTTTATCTCTCTATACTACAACACACAGGGCTTTATCTCACTACACCAAAACACTCAGGGATTTATCTCACCACACCACAACACTCAGGGCTTTGGATCACTACACCACAACACTAAAGGCTTTATCACACAATATGACACCACTAAAGGATTTATCCCTCAATGCCACAACTCTCATGGCTTTAACTCAACATAACACAACCCTCAGGGCTTTATGAAACAACACCACAACACACAGAGCTTTATCTCACTGCACTGCAAGAGTCAGAGCTTTATCTCCCAACACCACTACACTCAGGGTTTAATCGTTCCCCACCATACGAATCAGGGCTTTATCTCTCTACACCACAACACTCAGGTGTTTACTCTTGATAACACAACAGTCAGGGTTTTATTTCACTACAACAAAACACTCAGGATTTTATCTTTCTACACCACAACACTAAGAGCTTCATCTCTCTGCAACACAACACTCACAGCTTTATCTCTCCACACCACATCACCTATGGTTTTATGTCACTACACCACAACATGACAACATTCCCACAACACCCTGTGCTTTATCCCTCTTCACCACAACACTTAAGGTTTAATCTCACTATGACGGAACATTCTGGGCTTTATCTCCCAGCACTTCAACATTCAGGGTTTTATCTCTGAACACTGAAGGACTCTGGGCTATATCTCGTAACACCACAAAACTCAGGGCTTTATTTCTCCATACCACAACACTCAGGGCTTTATCTCTCCATACCACAACAATCAGGCTTTTATCTCATTACACAAAAACCCTCAGGGCTTTATCTCACTAGACGGTGACACTCAGGGCTTTGTATCACTACACAACAACACTCAGTGCTTTATCTCACTAAACAACACCACTAAATGCTGTAGCTCTCAACACCACAACACTCATGACTTTATCTCATTACACCATGAAAGTCAATGCTTTATCTCACCATAACACAACACTCAGTGCTTTATATCACTACACTGCAGCACTCAGGTCTTTATCTCTTCATAATACAACAGTCAGGGCTTTATCTCACTACAACAAAACACTCAGGGCTTTATTTCCCGACACCACAACACTAAGGGCCAGGAGCAGCCTTAGATCAATTGGTGCCCTTGGTAGAAGGGCTCCATGGTGCCCCCCACCACACCACTCAGTGCCCCCATCTTGGTCTACCTATACCAAATAAATACTATAAATGTGCCCCTGCTAGAGTGGCACCCTAGGTGGCCGCCTAACTGGCTTATGCTTAAGGCCGGCTATGCTAAGGGCTTTATCTCTTTGCACCACAACACTCAGATCTTCATCTCTCTACAACACATCACATATGGTTTTATCTCACTACACCACAACAGTCCCAAAACACTCTGGGCTTTATCCCTCTTTGCCACAATACTTATTGCTTAATCCCTCTATGCCACAGCATTCTGGACTTTACCTCTCTCCAACACAACTCTCAGGACTTTATATGTCTTTTGGAAAGAATGTCGTCCCCACAAATTATCACATGATAATAAGGTCCTAAGCATGCAATCAGTCGTGAGGGACTTTGGCACTCAGGTTGATAGCAAACTGACTTTTGACCACCATATTGCCTCCACTGAATGTAAAGCTTTCTATACTGCCCAACTCATTAGTAAGGGTATTTCATGCAGGGATGAGGTGGTCATAACATTCCTGTATTCTTCCCTTATAAGACCCATTGTTGAGTACAATACCCTTTTCGGGATGCACTTCACAAAGCACATGCAGCAGCCGGAGAGTCCACAGAGGTCCCTCACCAGGAGAATCCAGGGCCTCAAAAATCTACCCTACACAGATAGGCTAAAGGCCCCAACCCTCTACTCAGTCTCCTACAGACTCCTCAGAGGTGACCTCTGTCTGACATACAAAGCAATCTCAGACCCTGCCCTGATGGGACTGCTGCATATCAGCAAGTCAAGCTCCAATCAAGTAACCCGCATGTGTGACCGCAACCTGGTCTGTGACATCAATAAGACTTGTTGGTGGGACAGATTTGTGTCCCAGAGACTACCCCCTTTTGTAGAATACAATTCCCTCTTCACATCAAGCAGAGTACCTCATTAACCCATTTTAAGAGCAACCTGGATAACTGGATGGGGAACAGAAAAAACACCCCTGGGATTCTGCCAGTGTCCCTGCCAGAAAGTAGCATAGGGTGCTGACTTGTTAGAACATGGGCTAAATTCTTGGCTTGGCTTCTAAGGCCTCAGGGCCAATTGCTTAGTAACTTCCTATAATCCTATGATCCTATGCACGACAACACTCCAGATTTTATCTCTAAGCACTGCAGCATTCTGGGCTTTATCTCATTACGTCACAACACTCAGGGCTTTATCTGTCACAAACACAACACTTAGGGCCTTTGGCAATATGATTGTCAAAGGAGAGATTACTATCTACCTGGGTCCCCAGATCTCTTATTACCTCTTCCGTATTAAGGGGGCTGCCACCTATGTGGTAATTTGTGGGTGTTTTGTTTTTCTCAAATGGGATGACTATGCATTTTTTGGCATTTAGCATGAGGCCATGACTTTGATACCAGGTGTCTGTCTCAGTAAGGCCCTTTTGGAGGATGTCCGTGTCAGCCAGAGAGTCATTTATGGCTCCCAGTTTGCAGTCATCGATGAACTTGGTTAGCCATAGTCCTCCTGTGTTTGCCTGTACTTCTGAGAAGTATATGCCGAGCAGTAGGGGACCCAGGACCAAGCCTTGTGGGACACCACTTGTGACTGGTTTAGAGTCGGACCTGGAGCCTGCTATTCTTACCGTGTGAGTTCTGTCTGTAAGCCAGTTGGTAACCCATCTCGTGACGTAGGGGTTTATGTTCAGGCTGGTGAGTGTTTCTATAATACCTGAGTGGGGAATGGTGTCAAAAGCCTTGGTGAGGTCAAAGTAGGCTGTGTGAACAACCTTTCCCTCATCAATGGCCTTGGTGACTGTCTCGAAGAAGTCAACCAAGTTTAGTTGGCATGATCTGCCCTTAACAAAGCCGAACTGGGTCGGGTCAAGTGTTTGGAGGTTCCCAATGTCTTTGTTAATGAGATCCATGATGATGCACTACATAGCCTTGCAGACCAGGCTAGTCAGGCTTATGGGGTGATAGTTACCAGGGTTAGTTGTGGCCTCTCCTTTGTGGAGTAGAATAACCATTGCTGTATGCCTTTCTATGGGCACATAGCCTGTGGAGAGGCTGAGGCTGAACAGCGTGTTTAAGTGGAGGGTTAGTTCATTCTGTAGTTCATACAAGATGCAGCCTGGGACACATCTGACCCCATTGATGCTGTGTTCTTTGGCTTTTGAAAGGGCTATTTTCACCTGTGAGTCTGTGATTTACGGGACACTATACTTTTCTGGTATTGTTGTGTGCTGTTTTGTGGGTGAGAGGGGTGTGAAGTTTGCACTGAATCTATCTGCCAGGATGTTGGCACTATCAGTAGGTTCAGTATATTTTGTGCTATTTTGCACTAGTTCAGTGCATATCTGTGAGTTGCCACTTAGATTTTTAACATAAGGAAGGCTTTGTGGTTATCTTTTGAATCCATGGCTACTTTTCTTTCGAAGTTAGCCTTGGATGATTTTATGAGGGACCTTAATTTGTTACTGATACTGATCAGGGATGTCTTTCCTTATTGGGATTTGCTTTTTTTCTGTACTAGTTTCCTCCTTCTATTGTATAGCCTGTTTATGGCAGGGGTCCACCAGACTAGTTTCCTTCTTTTAGAGGAGTGAGTCTTGGTTTTTCTAGGGCTGGCATGATCCATGCATCCTTGTAAGTGCTCATAGAGTGTATTTGTAAAGGTTTCTGCATCTTGGGCAGCGTTACCCTTTAACATGGGGGCTGTAAAACTTACCGCCTCTGTCTTAATTAAGGTGAAGTTTGCTTTAAAAAAGTTTTTTTACTATGGTTTCCTTAGCTGGGGGTGATGGTGGGGTGAGGATATCCAGAGTGATTAGTTTAGGATCTGATCTAACCAGTGACGGGTTGACCTCCGGTGTGGAACACCTGTCACCCATGTTTGTGATGACCATGGCCAATATGTTTTCACCTCTGGTAGGGGAGTTTACCAGCTGATCCAGGGCATTTGAGTTGATGAATTCCAGGAAGCGCTGGGCCTGGGAGTTTGTACTCAAGTAGTTTTCCCAGTTAAAGGTAGGGTAATTGAAATTGCCCAATATCAGGGTGTTCAGTAGGACCTTCATGTTTTCCAGTGTCTCCAGAAAGGTGGAGTGCTGGTCCAGGGTCATGGATGGTGATCTGTAGCAGGCCACAATTTGCATTGCAGATTTGCCCGATGTTAGTTGCACATGGATGATCTCAGAGGTAACATGCTGCACCACTAACCTGGAGGTGTAGGTATCCTTGATGAATATGGATACACCCCCTCCTTTTATGTTTCAGTGCATGTTCTCTGGCCAAAACATGTGGTACGAGCTGTAGCCCGATAGTGCTGGGGTGCTCTCTGGAGCCTTGAACCAGGCTTCAATTACTGCACAGATGTCGATGTTCTCCATACTGAGGAGTTCTTCGAGTGCGTGAATTTTGAGATTTAAACTCCTGGCATTGAGTAGCATAACCCTCAGTTTTTTGTTAACTGTGCTGTTTACGGAGGTAGGTTTGACTTTTGAGCATTGCCTAAAATAGGCACTAAGGGGGCAGGAAGAGTCTTGGCCAGTATTCGAAAGCCTAGGGGTGACAGGTGCAAGCTGTCTCTTGCGAAGCAACGTGGCTTGTCAGGCATGTCATCCCAGGCTGACAGACACTGGATCCCCTTTGAGTGAGACCAGAAGCTTAGCCAGTTGTTGAAATTGATAACTTTTTTTTTTATACTGAGGTATCATTCTTGGTGAGGGCAGGATGCTACTCAGGGTCAGGGTCATTCCAGCCTGGGCTACATGATCAGAGAGCTCTTCCATGTCTCTTTTCATGTAGTCCAGGGAGGTACGTCTCAGGTCATTCACACCAACATGAACAATGACGGAGTCATATTTGTACTTGTTCTGGAGTGACCTGAGTGCTTGTGTTATGTGGCAGATTCTGGCTCCCGACAGGCAGCTAACAGTTACCTTCTGCTTGTCCAGCCTAGTGAGTGGGACATCAGTGTGCCTGACTATAGAGTCACCTATTACTAGTGTGTTAGATATGTTATTTTGCCTTAAGGGCTGTGATTGTGTGGCACACTGATTTTGTGTTTTATGTGTTGTCTGGTTTGTGATGGGAGGTGCTGGTTGTTTGGGTGTCTGCTTTGGAGGTCTCTGATGCTTTTGCATGTTTTTTATTAGAGCCTCTAAGTATGATTTTCTGTACTTATGTGTATTTGTTGCCAGTGCTGGTTTAGTAGGTCTATGTGTGGCTGGAGGTGTGGTACAAGTGTTAACATTCTCCTCTTGATTGTCTGTTCCAGTCTTGGGTGGAGACAGCTTAGCCTCCAGTTTGGCTGTATAATTGCATCTCTCACATATGTTAGTGTTTTGTGGTAGGAGGAGAGGGTTGTCTGTGTACATGAGGCAGTTGTAACATTGCCTCAGGATACCCAGATTCACCAGTTGGACTGGAGAGTGCACCTGAAATTGCCCTTTGGTCATGTCTGAATAGTAGGGTGAGCTGCTTAGTCGCTTGGTTGGTGAGGGGTGAATAAAGAGCCTTGCTCTGCTGGGCAATCAAGTGTCAGGGTATATTAGTGCTTGCTATTAGGTCTGAGCAAGTGCTGAGCTGTAGGATGCTTTTTGAGTGCTTAGGTTGAGAGTTAGACTAGTTTCAAGGGAAAAACTGAAGAGGAGACTTAGTAGAATCGGGAATAATTTAACCATAGCTAACTGGCACTGCCCGGCGCACAAAACCCTGCAAATGCGATTTTTATAGCAGGGAAATGAAAGAGATAGAAATTAGCCCAAAATGGCCAATAAACTACTAACTTCTGGGCTGTAACCACTCCTCCAGGGACAGATAGGCTGCTCAAAGCTCCCTTCTCTCACAGGTGAACAGAAGAACTTCCTTCTATCCCAGTAAGGTATGGGCAACTCAGAAACTTGTAACACAGCCCTGATTTCAGCACTAACCTGAAAACTGGGCTGTACTAGCTTAGAACGGCAGGAAACAAGGAATTTTTTTTGTTTGTTTGTTTGAAAAGATAAGGCAAAAACAGTAAAAAAATACACTTAAAACAGCTTTAAACTACTACAAATGATCAGAAAAGGCTATTGCACTTTAGTGTGTAGCCTACAACAGTTAATGTATTTAAACAAAAAATGACTTTTTAAAAGTGCAGGCAGTCAAATAAGTACAATACGTGAAAAAAAAAACAAGCTTTTGAATCACAATAAACCCTGGAAAATCGGCATTTAGGCGGAAAACAGTTAAGTACAGCAAGAAAGTACAGAAAACTGATACTTAATCACTCCAAAATCTCTCTTCTAAGCTAGAAGGCTTGTGATAGAAAGACTACTCCACCTGTCCATAAAAGAATGGCATACTCAGTCTGCAGCATAATTCATAAGCCCTGATACCTAAGCTACTGCTCCATATTTGCCTGTACTGCAGAGTTTAACCGGACTTCCATATATCTGATATCATACCTGCATTTCTTTCAAAATAAATATTTCCATTAATGAAATTTTCATGTGACATATTGGATTTTCTTTCTTTAGTTCTCAACTTAAGAACTTGGTCCTTCATCAGATTTGCTTCCCTTATTAACTCTAATCTTATCATTAAATGATATTTCTAGTGTCCCTAATGAAATGCAACAATTGATTACAATATGAATGGAGCAACAATGAAAATGTATAGTTAACTTTCTGTTACATACTACTGTTTGTATATAGTATATTTAGTTTTATTTGACTTGTACTCTTGTATCTACAAATTATTTTGAGGATATGGTTAAAGATAAACAACCAGGACATCACTGCTTTCCCAGACATATATATGTGCATGTGCACACATGCACACATGCACATGCACACACACACACACACACACACACACACACACACACACACACACACACACACACACACGCACATGCATCCACACATGCGCACATGCACACGCACACATACACGCACACGCAAACGGGCACATGCAGATGCACACACACACACACACACACACACACACACACACACACACACATACACACACGCGCACGCAAACAATAAAACACACACACACACACACACACACACACACACACACACACACACACACACACACACACCTATGCAGTGTATATGTATGCATAAGCATGTAGTCATGCAGAGATATGCATGCTGTTGTTGGAGGTGATGCACTATCTCCACAAGTACTACTGCATGCGAAAGGTCAAGATCAGTGTTTAGCATCAGGAAACCAAGAAATCTGCTTTACTGTAGCTGTGTCCAAATTTCTCGAGCGTCTGCAATGAGCAGACAAAAGTAAAAAAATAAATTACTGGTGTCTGTTTGGGCTACCACTTGGGCTTGTAACTGGAGGAGCTTTAAACAGCTGATGGTGTATCTACAAGGGCATACGACCATATAATATCTGGTATTATACAATTCATCCCCTAAAACGTGCACGCTGATTGGCCAGCCCAACCAGCATGCCCGTTGTAAATCCCTCAATATACTAACGGAAAAAGGTCCGGTCGCCCGGACTTTTTCTGTTAGTATAAAACACTGTCTCGCTATGTTAAAAGAGTTTAACATTGCGACACAGGTTTAAAAAAAGCAACGGAGATATCCTTTGCTTTTTTTAAAGCTGTCTCACTATGTTAAACTCCTTTAACATAGCGACACTGTGTAAAAAGCAACGGAGATCTTGCGATCTCCGTTGCTTTTTTTTTTAAAGCTGTCTCGCTATATTAAATGGGTTTAACATAGCGAGACAGCTTTAAAATAAGCAACGGAGATATCCATTGCTTATTTTAAAGCTGTCTCGCTATGTTAAACCCATTTAACATAGCGAGACAGTTTTAAAATAAAAAAAGCAACGGAGATCTCCGTTGCTTATTTTAAAGCTGTCTCGCTATGTTAAACCCATTTAACATAGCAAAACAGTGCTTTTGCCCACAGCTCTGATGTACTGTGTAGGCATGCGCAGTACATCAGAACTGCCGCAGAATACCAGAAAGCTGCGGAAGGGCAGTAAAGAGGCATTATACAATGCCATTATTTAAGAAAAGTAATTATTTCTTTTCTTAAATAATGTCATTGTATAATAGCAATAACCCACTTCTGGGTGTGGGTAATGCTGTATTTACCCATGGTAGGCTTTGTTTGGTCCCGAGGGCGAACGCCAGCCGTGGGTAAATCCAGCATTACCCACACCCAGGCATGGACTCTTTTCGGGTAAAAGATTTTGCATAGATTCACCAGTTATTTCACTTTATGCTCTTTCATTTGTTAGCTGTTAGTATTAAACTGTACAATAGGGTGTAATGTTATATGCTTTGCCTTATAATATATAAACTATGTACAATGTCATTCAGCCAGTTAATGAGAGCAGAAAACATAGGTTAAACAAGGAAGGTGTAGAACAGTAGTAAATTAATTGACCTGCAAGAAAAAATGTCACAGTTTCCTTATTTCAATAAATGGTACAGGTTACTTAAAAGAAGGAAAAAATATGAATTACTTCATATGATTGAACCCGGAGTGAAATTAAGACATCTTAGTTAAGGAAAGAGAAACAGATCATTCTTGAAATTAATCATGAAACTTTAGCACAAAATAAATGACTTGTACAGGACACTAAGCTGGCAATACATTCAAACACAATGTAGTATAATTATAATGAGGGAAGTGACACTGCTGCATGCTGGAAAATTGCTATAACTGGGCTTAAAGAAACTTAACAAGTGGTAAATGTTTAAAAGTGGCTGGAAATTCAGCATATACAAACATATTTAAACAAGTGTTATAAATATTTAATTTAATGGGGAAAGTGGCTAGTATGGCAATTAGATGTTGGCCCACTCAGCAAAGCACACGTTTCTTCCCTATCCTCTCACCCACAACCCAAGAATACTAACCTAAACCTAGGTGCTACGGTCTTGGCGTGCATTACGTTTATTTGCATTGTTACCCCTATACCTCCATCAGGGAATTACCCATGTTGAAGGCATTTAGCCAGACCCAGCTTAGCAAAATACATTTGGTGATTCATGATTTACCAAACAGGGTTTTGGTCACTTGAAAGGAACCTTTTTTTTAAGATTTTGTTTTAAATGTATTTGTGCTGTACTAAGTTAAAATGAGCTTGATTCAAGCAAAAATATGGTGGTGTTATCTGATTCATGTAATGGTGTAGAATTTGATTAACATGCCTCAAACATCTTTGCTTTCAATATAAAGTAACATAAAACTTAAATTGTATAAACAAAGGTTTAGTGTACATATTCTAAATTATTCTATAACTAGACGTATGAGAATGGGAAGCAACTTTTAATAAGCAATTATTATATGCAGTGACATTTTCATAGTTAAAACTCAGTTGTGCAGAGGACATGATAATGGAAGTTAATAGGTTCATAGGTTCATACTAGGCTATCTGCCCTGGGGCAATTATAAGCCTAGCCCGATTTTGTTTGGCTTACGCCACCCCTTGATTTGAGTATACTGTGCCCTTTTTAAGGTTTAGTTTGCTGTGTCTCTGTCTAATAGTGACACGGAAGTAATCCCCGGGACAAACCTACGATCCCCCATCCACTCATCAAGATTCTTCCTGAAGAGATTCAGTGAGGTGCTCTGCCTAACATGAATTGGAATTCTGTTCCAGAGCGAAGGGAGCCTCTGGGTTATGAATCTGTCCCTCCAGCAAGTTCTATTTATTTCAGTGCTGAGGTTCAAGTCCCCTCAAGCATGTGGCTCAAGGGATTTAGATTTACTGAGGTGGAGCATGTCCATTAATTCTGGATTGGACATAGCTTTATATGTCAGGCATAGATCGCCTCAAAGTAGGCGGTATGCAACTGAGTAGAGCTGGAGTTTTTTTAACCGAGCAGCATATGGCATCTGTTTGAGTCCCTTGATCCTCTTGGTGAGGTACTTTTGGGGTCTTTCCAATTGCTGCAGGTGTCGGGTAAGGTACATCCCAAAAGGGGCATTGTATTCTATGATGGGCCTGATGAGGGATGAATAAAGGGGCACAATTACCTCTCTTGATCTAGATGTGAATCCTTTCATGATGAGGTGGGCTATGTAAAAGGTCTTTCTAACCACTTTGGCAATGTGGTTGTCAAAGGAGAGATTGCTATCAACTTGGGTCCCCAGATCCCTAATTACTTTCTCTGTACTTAATGGGTTACCGCCTATGTGGTAATTTGTGGGAACATTGTTTTTGCCAAAGGGTATGACTGTACACTTTTTGGCATTTAGCTTTAGACCATGGCTCTGGCACCAGTTATCCGTCTCTGTGAGACCTTTTTGAAGGATGTTTGTGTCAGCTGGAGAGTTGATTATGGTGCCCAGTTTGCAGTCGTCTGTGAACTTGGTGAGCCATAGTCCTCCCACGTTGGCCTGTACCTCGGAAAAGTATATACCGAACAAGAGTGGTCCCAGGACAGAACCTTGTGAGATGCCACTTGTGACCGGTTTCGAGTCTGACATGGCTCCAGCAACTCTCACTCTGTGGGTTCTGTCTTTGAGCCAGTTTGCGACCCATCTTGTGACATAGGGGGTTTATATTTAAGCTGGATAGCTTATCTATGATGCCCGAGTGGGGTATTGTGTCAAATGCCTTTGCTAGGTCCAGATAGGCTGTGTGGACTACCTTCCCATCATCTATGGCTTTGGTGACTATTTCGAAGAAGTCAACCAGGTTCAAAAGGCAGGATCTGCCCTTGACGAAGCCGAACTGGGTAGGATCTGGTGTCTGTAGGTCCCCAATGTCTTTGTTTATTAGCTCCATGATGATCCTCTCCATAGCCTTGCAGACTAAGCTAGTCAGGCTTATGGGGCGATAGTTTCCAGGGTCTGTGAAGGCTCCACCTTTGTGGAGTGGGACCACAGTTGCTGTACGCCATTCTGTGGGCACATATCCTGTAGTGAGGCTGAGATTGTACAGCTGTTTTATTTGAGGGATTAGTTCTTCTTGGAGTTCATGTAGGACGCAACCCGGGATGCCATCTGGTCCCATGGAAGCAGTGTTTTTTGCTTTGGAGAGGGCAGCCTTCACCTGAGCATCAGAGATGTTTGGGATGCAGCCCTCTGCCGGGATAGATACTTGCTCTTTTTGGGAGAAGTTTGCACTGAACCTGTCTGCCAGGATATTGGCGATGTCTGTGGGTTCAGTGTATTTTTTGTCGTTTAGAATCAACTCAGAACAAGTCTGGGAGTTGCATCCCAGGTTACTAACATAACTGAAAAAAGCCTTATGATTGTCTTTAGTGTCCTGAGCAATTTTTCTCTCGAAGCTGGCCTTGGAGGATTTTATGAGGGATCGTAATTTTTGCTAGTACTGATCAGGGATGCCTTCCCTATTAGGGATTTTGCTCTATCATGTAGTATCTTCCTCCTTCTGTTGTACAGTTTATTTATGGCTGGGGTCCACCAGACTGGACGCCTGCCTTTGGATGTTTGGGTTTTGGTTTTGTTTGGGATAGCATGATCCATGCATTCCTGGAGATGTCCGTAGAATGCGTTTATATAGGATTCTGCAGTTTGGGCCGTAGTTTCCACTGGCCCTGGGGCCTTGAAGGATTCCACTTCGGTTTTGAGAAGTGAGAAGTTCACTTTTGAGAAGTTTTTCACTGTGGTTTTCTGGGCTGGGGGTGGGGTCGGGCTGTGGACATCCAGTGAAATTAATTTATGGTCTGATCTTACCAATGAGGGATATACTTCAGGTGTGGAGCATACAGTCCCCATGTTGGTAATGATCAGGTCTAGTATGGTATCCCCTTTTGTGGGAGTGGTGACTAGTTGTTCCATAGCATTTGAGTTTTTAATTTCCAGGAACCTTTGGGCTAAGGTGCTGAGGCTTGAGTAGTGCTCCCAGTCTATGTTTGGGTAGTTGAAGTCACCCAATATAATGGTGTTCGGAGAGATCTTCATGTTCTCCAATGTTTTCAGGAAAGCGGAGTAAGATTCCTGACTTTGAGAGGGTGGTCTGTAGGATGCTATAAACTGAAAAGCAGTCTTGCCCACTGTTAGTTGCACATGGATGGTCTCCAATATTTCGTGCAATGCCACTAACCTGGAGGTGTGGATATCCTTGATAAATATGGACACTCCCCCTCTTTTTGTGGTTCGGTCCAGGTTTTGGGGCCGAAAAGCATGATATGAGGTATAACCTGGTAGTGCTGGGGTGCTCTCTGGAGCCTTGAACCAGGTTTCTGTCACTGCACAGATATTGATGTTCTCCATACTGAGGAGAGCTTCAAGTGCATGCATCTTGAGGTTAAGACTTCTGGCATTTAGCAGCATTACCCTTAGTTTATTTTTTCTTGTGCTGTCTATGGAGGTTGGTTTGACTTTTGAGCCTTGCCTAAAAAAGGCACTATGGGGGTGGCAAGAGCCTTTGCCAATATCCGAAAGCCCAGTGGTGACAGGTGCAAGCCATCCCTAGTGAAGCAACGTGGCTTGTCGAGCATGTCATCCCAGGCTGACAGACACTGGATCCCCTTAGGATGACACCAAAATTTTAGCCAATTGTTAAAATCGATCATTTTGTCTTTGTACTGTGGCATCATTCTAGGTGAGGGTAAGATGCTGCTCAAGGTCAGGGTCATACCGGCCTGGGCTACATGATCAGAGAGCTCCTCTATGTCTCTTTTCATGTAGTCCAGGGAGGTACATCTCAGGTCATTCACACCAGCATGTACAATGACTGAGTCATATTTGTATTTGCTTTGCAGTGACCTGAGTGCTTTTGTTATGTGGTGGATCCTAGCGCCCGACAGGCAGCTCACTGTGACCTTCTCTTTATTCAGCTTGGTGAGCAGGACGTCAGTGTGTCTGACAATAGAGTCACCTATTACAAGAGTATCAGGTGTGTTATTCAGCCTTAAGGGCTTTGGCTGCTTGGCACACTGACTTTGTGGGCTATGTGTTGTGCGTGTTTTGTTTTGGGGTAGTGTTTGCTTGGATGTCTGCTTTGGAGGTCTCTGTTGCTAAGGTTGATTTTTATTTAGAGCCTCCGAGTATGTTTTTGTGTATTTATGTGTTTGGTTCGCTGATGTAGTGGGACTATGTGATACTGGAATTGTGTTGTGTGAGGTTACCTTCTCCTCCTGACTGGTTTCACCAGTTTTGAGATGAGAGGGCTCAGCCTCCAGTTTGGCTATATGGTTGCATCTCTCACATATATTTGAACCTGTTTGGAGGAGGAGAGGGTTGTCCGTGTACATGAGACAGTTGTAACATTGCCTCAAAATTCCCAGATTCACCAGCTGGACTGGAGAGAAAACCATTGACTGACCTTTGGACATGCTAGAGTAATATAGGGAAACTGAATTAAGATGGACCAATAGGGGACAAGGTAATCGTAGAGAGTATAAGCGTAAGTAGTGCTTATGGTTTAATAGTGCTAACTTCTAAGATTACTTATTTGGACCAGTGAAGGGCCTTAGAATGCGAATATGGTATTTAAATTGAGAAATAGAGCAGTTCTAAGGGAAAAAGTGAAGAGCAGACTTTGTGGAGCCAGGAATAGTTTAAACCCAATTAGGCGGCGCTGCCCGTTGTTACCCTATGCACAAAAATGCGCAAAACTGTGCAAAAGAGGGATTTAAGAGAGGAAGATCAAGGTGTTAGGAATTGACCCAAAATGGTCAATAAAACTACAGTTTCAAGTCAGTAACCACTCCCACAGGGGCAGGCAGACTGCTCAATGTTTATCACTGCCACTGATGAACAGAGAAACTTCCCTTTAGCCCAAGCAAAAAATGGCCTCCAAGAAACTTACAAACAGTTCAGAACAGTAAGCCTGTAACTGAACTTTTTTAAATCTCAGAAAAGTGGGAAAAAAGCAAGATTTTTTTGTTTTTTTGTTTTTTCAGAGATAGCAGAGGTTCACAAGTATCAACACGTTATAACAGTGCAGTAAATGACCCCACACTTGAGTGCTAGGCCAGAGACAGATAAAATGCAAGTTTTAAGAAAAAAACGATTTTAAAAATAAGGGCAAATAGGAAATTCAGTAAACAACTCTAGGATGTGCTCTAAATACAGTTACTAATGCAGAAATCAAGTTTAACAAGCCAGAAAATGCTCAAAGTAGGCGGCTATGCAGAAAAACTTAGCAAATAATCTGAAGAAAAATACTTAAAATCTCAAAAGTGGCTCCTTTCTTCTCTCAGCATTTTCTCCTCTTGGTGGGTGCTTCACCAACAGCCAACAAGTCTGAAAAGACGCCAAAACCACGAGGCAATCAGGATTTAAGAGAGGAAGATCAAGGAGTTAGGAATTGACCCAAAATGGCCAATAAAACTACAGTTTCAAGTCAGTAACCACTCGAACAGGGGCAGGCAGGCTGCTCAATGTTTAACACTGCCACTGATGAACAGAGAGACTTCCCTTTAGCCCAAGCAAAAAATGGCCACCAAGAAACTTGCAAACAGTTCAAAACAGCAAGCCTGTAACTGAACTTTTTTAAATCTCAGAAAAGTGGGAAAAAAAGCAAGATTTTTTTTGTTTTTTTTTCAGAGATAGCAGAGGTTCACAAGTATCAACAAGTTATAACAGTGCAGTAAATGACCCCACACTTGAGTGCTAGGCCAGAGACAGATAAAATGCAAGTTTTGAGAAAAAAATGATTTTAAAAATAAGTGCAAACAGGAAATTCAGTAAACAGCTCTAGGTTGTGCTCTAAATACAGTTACTAATGCAGAAATCAAGTTTAACAAGCCAGAAAATGCTGAAAGTAGGCGGCTATGCAGAAAAACTTAGCAAATAATCTGAAGAAAAATATTTAAAATCTCAAAAGTGGCTCCTTTCTTCTCTCAGCGTTTTCTCCTCTTGGTGGGTGCTTCACCAACAGCCAACAAGTCTGAAAAGATGCCAAAACCATGAGGCAATCAGTATTTAAGTTCATATATAATAATAGATTTAAGATGAAGTTTTGAGGATAGGCAATGCTTAGAAAATGTAACAGACAGAGGAAAGTAGGCTAGGTGAACATACAATTGAAGTAGGAAAGTCAATTACTATCTCATAAAAATAGTCACGTATATAAACAAAAATGAGTAATGATGATCTGCCAAATGCATTCACTCTTTATAGCAATTAGTCAAACACTAATCACTCAAAAACACTTTCATTGAAAGGAAACTTTATAATTTCTTTTTTTTTTCTTTAACTATTTTTTGCAGATGGTATTCACCACTGATGTAGTGGAGACCCCCTTACCTTCAAACTTAAGTGCATCAGTTCCATGGCTGTACAACAATGGGGAATGGTGCAAGCTCATTGGTCAGAAAAATGTGATATGCAGCGAGTATTTGACTAAATGGACTTCAGAGTGAATACACTCAATAGTTGGGCTGGCTTCCAACCAAAAGTAAGGAGAACATAATTCATTAATTAATTTAATGTATGGCTGAACTCCTTATGTACTGGGAAAAAGAATGAGTTAATAACGAATGGTTGTATTGTATTGCATGACAAGAAAATGTGATATAACTCAGACAGGCAGCATTTAAACAGAACTGTAGTAGTGTCTCCAGAGAAACGTTACAGGATTATTTTAAATAATTGAGTTATGTAATAGGCATATAATGCAAAAAATAAAAAATGAATGACATTATAGACATCACTGGAGGGGGGTTTTCTAAGCAATAAAAAAATAATCATAGAAGTAAATTTAAAGGCTGGATGACTGAGAAAGATAACTTTCAACCATGGATTGTAAAATAAATAAATCTAATCGATGCTGATTATAGTTCAAATGCAAAATTATATAAAATAATAAGGGAAGATAGATTTAGAAAAGGGGGTAAGATAGTAACAGGTAGTAATATACACTGAATACAATACTAAGTATGACCTGGATGGATATGAATGGGAAATACTAACAATAATAACAAAAGATTTGACTTTGATAAATAGTTGTCTATGATTGAAGTAATGCATTCATATCAGCTCATCTGTGACATTTATCAAAAAAGCCAAATTATAAAAATATATATTTTTGAAAGCCACTTAATTCACCAAAAATTAAAGATTTTTTGCAGGAAAGTAAACTGCACTGCATCATTTATGTGGGGTAACACCCCTGCCACCTCTAACTGATATATACCAACTCCAGAGTCCCACAGTAGTGGGCAAAATGTGCAGACATGTATTTGTCAAAAGTGGCATTCAACCAGTATTTCCTCAAAAGGTTTGGATTTGCGAAAATTGTCTTTGATCAGCTGTCTCCTAAAACACAAAAGACAAAGCTGAAAATATTGACCAAAGGTAAGGAAAATAATTGTTGGAAACCTCTATTTAAATCTGTATTTTTAATATAAAATACATTTTTAAAATAAAAATATAACAACAATGAATGTGAAAGAAAGACTATACATGCTATGGGACTCACATAATACACAAGTGATAATGCCCACTGGGGGTATGTTATTGTAGAAATAATGCACAGCTAGAGGTGTTCTGAGGCCCAGTACTACAGGTAGGGAGCCACTACACCCCTGGGAGGGCTTTTTGTTTTTATAGTCTATATTTTAATTGTATGCTTACTAAACAAAAAAGGCAGCCATTTTTATTTTAATTATCTCAGCTTCACTGCAACTTCCTGCCATGAAGCAGTGGATTTATTTTTCTGTTGCATTATCTGCACATTTTCCAAGAAATAGTGAAGATGTACTGGATGTCTGTTCTCTAAAGCTAGTTAGCAAACAATGAGGATAACATACAAATATTAGTGAATGAGCAACTGTTAACAGTGACCATGCAACTGAATGAATCACAATTAAAGGCAACTCTAGTTATGTTAAATTACATTTGACTGCCTGGAATATTAAGAATTCTAATTATAAAGCATTACAAGAAGTTGTAAGTGATACATTGCAGAAATAAGTTCTTTCAGTTACAAGATTTGCATACATTGTAAGAAATTATGAGAGAACTATACTAGAAGGATGTGCATTTTTCTTTTTTTTCCCTATGGGCTATTTCCTCTTATGCTTTTGTAACCATCAGCCATTCCCTCTTGAACTCAAGAGAATTTGTTCCTAGGCATGAGAAATCTCTCCCCAGACTCCAAAAGGGAAACATAATCTGTAAGGGACGACATCCAGGCAAATGTCAGGGTGTTTGTTGATTCCACCAGGATCTTGTCAATGAGATCAGATTTCTATAAATGTCCCTAATCTATAAATATCCCTAATCTCTTTCCTTTGGCAGTGATGTGGGCACCTACATCACCATAGGAACCCTCTATATCCTTCTAACAGTTCACATTGTGTTCCTTGCATATGTTCATCAAGAGCTACTGTCACTGGCTTGAGTGAATATACTCCTGAAGTCCTTCGACTTATCCCACCCTCTGATTACATCCCTGTCCTCTTATCAGAGATTGCAAGCTACAAATGCTGGGAGCTTTAGACCCCTCCTGCCACCTGGGTGGACATGTCCATCAAGAAAGTGTCCCAGACACGAAACCAAGTCCCATCAAACAAGGTATTTTTAGCTCTTTCGTCAGCTTGTATCACAAGACTTTTTGAGAATATAACATACAAACATACATAAAACACAAATTTAAAAAAACATTAATTGGCCACATGACCAAGTCTCCACCAATAAAACATAGTTTAAAATTATTCAATCAATTAATCTCATAGTAATGAAATAAAGTACTAAAATCAATGTTAATGCAGCCTTAAAAAAACTAGCTATACTACATGTCATTCAGCCCAGATGAAACCTGGGCATTCAACCTTATATGTCAAAGAAGTTCTCTAAACTCAACCATGTCTGCCCAGGGACCTCCTTGAAGGTCTTTTTTAATCCCTTCTAAAACAAAAAAAGTCAAAGTATGTGTAGGGTACATCTCCACATGTTTATAAATGGCATTGTTACTATTTTTATTTTTCATATCCCTAATATGTTCGTAGATTGTCTCTTTCAATATACGTGCAGTTTTCCCTATATAAAATCCAGTGCACTGGGAGCAAATGGCAGCATATATAACCCCAATAGAGGTACAATTGAAAAGCCCGTTATGTTGTATGGTACAGGAATTAATTCTAACATGTTCTTTGTTTAAAATATGACAACATTGTGTACAAAGACCACATTTTTTGTATATATCCTCCCTTTACTTAATGAGTTCTCCTCTTTCCATTCTAACATATTTTAATAGTACACACCCTCTAGTATACAATATTAGGCTTATATCCAAGTTTTTCTATCAATCCATCTTGTACTTGGAGTAACTGACAGTTCCTATTTAAAGTGCCCTGGATCATATGAGAATCTACAGAAAACTTAGTTGTAAAGGAACACTGATAGTTATTTATAGCATTAGAGGGGCAGCCGCAGTGGTGTAGTGGTTAGCATTGCCACCTCACAGCAAGAGGTTCTCTGGTTCGATCCTCAGCTGGGGTCCTTCTGTGCAGAGTCTGCATGTCCTCCCTATGGTCGCGTGGGTTTCCTCCAGGTGCTCCAGTTGCATCCCAAAGATATGTTGTAGGTGTATTGGATACTCTAAATTGGCCCTAGGCATGAGTGTGTGCATGTGTGTGCCTTCTGTGGAAGGTTGGGTACTGGGCTGGCAACTCAACATAGTAAAACTCCACTGCCAGTCATAAGCAGACAGGTGATCCGCTGTGGCGACTCCTAACCAGGAAAAAAGCCAGAAGAAGAAGATTTTAAAAATCCATTGTTGGAATGAATTGTACCTTGTGCCCATAACAGGGGTGAAAATAACCCTCCATTCCTCTTAGTAACTATTTCATCTTTCACCTTTTCTGTTAAGGGACCTGGGTAGCCCCTTGAAATAAACATATTACTAAGAATGGAACACTGAGCAAAAAGTCCATGTCTCTTGTAATCATTCATGCTATTCGGACAAATTGCCCCTTAATTACATCCTTCTTAATGTGATTAGGGTGACAACTATCATAGTGCAGCAGATTATTGCAATACGTGAGCTTCCTCTATTTGTTACTAATATATTGTTTACTCTCCAAGTCTTTACAAATTTTGACATCTAAATAATTGATCTTGTTGAAATTGTAAGTGTGTGAACTTCAAAAATGTAGTGGTCTCATTAATATATGTCAAACATTGTTGAATATGAGATTCATCCCCCACCCACACAAAAATTAAATCATCAAGATATCAGAGATATAGTCTCCACTTACTCTTGAATGGGGAAGAGAGCAAATACTTTCTCACCAACATTAGTACAATAATATTAGCAAATATGGGGGCACAAACTGGCCCCATGGGTGCACCAGTCTTTTGCAGGAAATACTACTGTCCCTCAAAATATACAAAATGATTTCATAAAATTACCTCCATAAAATGAACCAGAACTCCCTCCTCATCATTTGAAAATAACTTGGAGTCAAATAAGAACTTTTCAAACCATTCCAACTCTAAGGTATGGGGTATCACGTTAAATAATTTGACCACATCCACAGTAAGAAAAGTAGCATTCTCATCATAATTAAGCCCATTGAACTTTTTTAGAAAATACAAAGTATCAGTACAGATATGTGATTTATTCTCAAGGGCATTTCTCAACTTTATGTCTATATATTTGCAAAGTGAGTGTGTCTTGGACCCTCTAGCACTTACAATTGGTCTCATTGGAAGGTCATGTTTGTTTTTATGTATCTTTGGGATACCAAAAATACTCGGTACAACAGGGTACTGAGTATTCAAATAATCCATGATGTTATAGACTAATTGCCCCTGGTCCTCCTTGTCTTTGAGGGCAAATCTATCTTACGGTAGGAAACATTAACCATATTCAAGGAAACTTCTTCATACATAATCCCATCCAATAAAACCACATTCATTCTTTTAATATAATCTTCCTTGAACAGGACAACTACCCCCCCTCCCACCCATGTCAGGTTTCATAACTCTAAGAGACTTATCCTTACAAAACACTTAACAGAATTTCTCTTTCTGCATATGTAATATTTTCAACATACTTTGACTTCCTATTTCTCAATATTGCCCTAAAATCAAACACACATTTTTTAAAACATAATAAGGCAATTTTGTGTGGGAGGATTAAAAGTGTTTTTTTTTCTTAAGTAAATTATTAACTTCACCATCAACATTGTCATTAAAAAATAATTTCAAGTTTAAAAGTCTAACATACAATTTTAAATCAACAATGAGGTCTGTCATTCTTGAACGACAAGAAGGGACAAAGCTGAAACCTTTGCTAAACAGTTCTGCTTCTTCTGTATTCAGTTCACAAGGTAGAAAATTATATAAACAAAAGTCATTTGTAGATACACAAAGGGTATTCAGTATCATCTGTGGTGTAATCAGTAAAACTATTCTCAGAAAATAAACTGCCATCAGCGGCTACTATCTCTAGTTGAAGTTCCTCCATGACTGCTGGTTCGTATGATATTGATTCCCTGACATTCTCCGGCCCCATTGCGGCCTGTAGTTGACAACACTGCACTGGTTTTGGATCCTTTCAGACCTTCTCAGCTGGTCTCACCCTAAAGGGGCGGGGTTCACAGATGCATCAGTATTTCTAACCGCCTCCTCCTCCTGAATGGTAACCCCGCTATAGGTTTCGGTCCTACAAGGGCAGGTCAAACCAAAGGATAGTGGTTTGGAATAGGCTAAGCCATCAGAATAGGCTTTCCGATCTCTGTCAAATTTATTTTCCTTCCGTTTTTTAATATCCCCTGCAATTCTGTCCACTTTGTTAAATATATCATTGGAATTTAACCCAGAGCTCTCAAATAGCAGATCATCACGTAATTTATTGTCAATCTCCGCTAGTTCATGTTGAATGAGGGTAATAGATGCTAAGTTGTGCTTAACCAAAATTTCCATTAGTTCACAGCCCAGCTTGTTGAACAAGGCAATAAGTTTATGATGCAGGGCAGAATCAGGTATTAACCCATTAGGAAACTTTCAGCACCTCAGTCCTTTAGGTACCATCTGTGAATTAATACATTCAAGGAAGTACATATTTTGTAGCTGAAGCTTTCTACATTTAAGCAACTTAGATTCATATCTTTGCAGAAACTCAATAAATGTCCGAATTTCATTAATAGAGTTAGTAGTGAAGTAATCCCTTAAATCTACCTACTAGTTATAACAGGGGTAGGAAACCCTGTGATGTTAATGCCTGGTTAAAAAGAGATTTTACCTTCAGTACTAACTCTTGTTAATGAAATTCATACATTTACTGAGTTGCTGAAAATATATGGAGATTGACAATAAATTACGTGATGATCTCCTGTTTGAGAGCTCTGTGTTAAATTACAATATATTTAACAAAATGGACAGAATTGCAGGGAATATTAAAAAACGGAAGGAAAAAAATTGACAGAGATAGGAAAGCCTATTCTGATGGCTTAGCCTATCCCAAACCACCTTCCTTTGGTTTGACCTGCCCATCTAGGACAGAAACCTATAGCGGTGTTAAAGCACAGGAGGAGGAGGAGGGGGTTACAAATACTGATGCATCTGTGAACCACGCCTCTTTAGGGTGAGACCAGCTGAGAAGGTCTGAAAGGATCCAAAACCAGGGCTGTATTGTCAACTACAGGCCACGATGGGGCTGGAGAATGTCAGGGAATCAATATCATATGAACCAGCAGTCGAGGAGGAACTTCATCCAGAGATAGTAGCCGCTGATGGAGGATTATTTTCTGAGAATAGTTTTACTGATTACACCACAGACAATGCTGAATGCCCTTCATGTAGCTACAGTTCTAAAGGTGACTTTTGTTTATATAATTTTCTACCTTGTGAACTGAATACAGAAGAAGCAGAACTGTTTAGCAAAGGTTTCAACTTTGTACCTACTTGTCGTTCAAGAATGACAGACCTCATTGTTGATTTAAAATTGTATGTTAGACATTTAAACTTGAAATTCTTTTTTATAACAATGTTGATGGTGAAGTTAATAATGTATTTAAAAAAAAGCACTTTTAATCCTCCCACACAAAATTGCCTTATTATGTTTTAAAAAATGTGTGAGTTTGATTTCAGAGCAATGTTTAGAAATAGGGAGTCAAAGTATGTTGAAAATCTTACATACGAAGAAAGAGAAATCCTGTTACAGTTTTGTAAGGATAAAGCTCTTAAAGTTATGAAACCTGACAAGAGTGGAGGGGGGGGGGGTAGTTGTCATGTCCAAGGAAGATTATATTAACAGAATGAATGTGGTTTTATTGGATGGGACTATGTATGAAGAAATTTCCTTGAATATGGTTAATGTTTCCTACTGTAAGATAGATTTGGCCCTCAAAGACATGGAGGACCAGGGACAATTGGACTATAACACCATGGATTATTTGAATACTCAGTAACCTGTTGTACCGAGTATTTTTGGTATCCCAAAGTTACATAAAAACAAACACGACCCTACTATGAGACAAATTGTAAGTGTAGAGGGTTCATGACATACTCACTTTGCAAATATATAGACATAAAGTTTAAAAATGCCCTTGAGAATGAATCACATATCTATCTGTATTGATTCTTTGCATTTTCTAAAAAAAGTTCAACAAGCTTAATTATGATGAGAATGCTACTTTTCTTACTGTGGAAGTGGTCAGCTTATATAATGTGATACCCCACACTTTAGGGTTGGAATGGTTTAAAGAGTTCTTATTTGACTCCAAGTTATTTTCGAATGATGAGGTGGGAGTTATGGTTAATTTTATGGAAATAATTTTATGAAATTATTTTGTATATTTTGAGGGACATTATTTCCTGCAAAAGACTGTTGTAGCCATGGGGTCAGTTTGTGCCCCAATATTTGGTAATATTATTATGCTAATGTAGGAGAGGAAGTATTTGCTCCTTCCCCATTCAAGAGTACTTGAAGAATATATCTACGATATCTTGATGATTTAATTTTTGTGTGGGTGGGGGATGAATCTTGTATTCATTAATTTTTGACATACATTAATGAGACCACTACTTTTTTGAAGGTCACACACACATACAATTTCAATAAGATCAGTTATTTCGATGTCGAAATTTGTAAAGATTGAGAGAGTAAACAATATATAAGTAAAATATACAGGAACCCCATTTATTGCAATAGTCTGCTGCACTATGATAGTTGTCACCCTAATCACATTAAGAAGGATGTAATTAAGGGGCAATTTGTCTGAATAGCACGAATGATTACAAGAGACATGCATTTTTTTGCTCAGTGTTCCATTCCTAGTAATATGTTTATTTCAAGGGGTTACCCAGGTCCCTTAATAGAAAAGGTGAAAGATGAAATAGTTACTAAGAGGAATGGAGGGTTATTTTCACCACTGTTATGGGCACAAGGTACATTTGATTCCAACAACAATGGATTTTTAAAATCTAATGCTATAAGTAACTATCAGTGTTCCTTTACAACTAAGTTTTCCGTAGATTCTCATATGATCCAGGGCATTTTAAATAGGAACTGGCAGTTACTTCAAGTACAAGATGGATTGATAGAAAAACTTGGATATAAGCCTAATATTGTATACAAGAGGGGGTGTACTATTAAAACTATGTTAGAATGGAAAGAGGAGAGCTCATTAAGTAAAGGGAGGATATGTACAAAAAATGCGGTCTTTGTACACAATGTTGTCATATTTTAAACAAAGAACATGTTAGAATTAATTCCTGTACCATACAACCTAACGGACTTTTCAACTGTACCTCTATTGGGGTTATATATGCTGCCATTTGTTCCCAGTGCCCTGGATTTTATATAGGGAAAACTACAAGTAGATTTAAAGAGACAATCTATGAACATATTAGGGATATGAAAAATAAAAATAATAACAATGCAGTTTATAAACTTGTGGAAATGTACCCTACACATACTTTTAGTTTTTTTGTTTTAGAAGGGGTTAAAAAAGGCCTTCAAGGAGGTCCCTGGGCAGACATGGTAGAGTTTATAGAACTTCTTTGACAGATAAGGTTGAATGCCCAGGTTTCACCTGGGCTGAATGACACTTGTAGTGTAGCTAGTTTTTTTAAGGCTGCATTCACATTGCTTTTAGTACTTTATTTCGTTACTACGAGATTAATTGATTGAATAATTTGAAACTATGTTTTATTGGTGAAGACTTGGTCATGTGGCCAATTATTTTTTTTTTTTAATTTGTGGTTTTTGTATGCTTGTATGTTTTATTCTGAAGACGTCTTGTGATACAAGCTGATGAAAGTGCTAAATAAACCTTGTTTGATGGGACTTGTTTTTGTTTCTGCGACACTTTCTTGATACAAGGCATTTTTTGTTTGAGTTTGGTGTTCATTTGGTTCTGGACATGTCCATCATCCAAACCTCTGCCATTAAGCACCTGAAATGCTAACTAAATTCATCTCATTAGTCATAGTCAGGGATTATCCCTCTATAACACACGTGAGGCAGTATAGAAATCTTTTAAGTATAAAAAATATAGCGCAGAGATGGCACTATAATTCTTGATAAGAATGGGGTTAGGTATGTTATAAAAAGGAATAGCTTAACTAATAAAATGAAAACAGAAGTGGGGAATGATGAAACTGGATATGTGCATGTAATAAATGAAACATCAGAAATTATGAAAAAAAAATCCAAATTAAAAATATAAATACAGTTAGCAGGGTGTTTAAGAGAGGTTAATATGGGATTTTTGAATATATATGAAAACAAGCAGCCAGAAGGAGTAAATGTTCATGGATAAATACTAGGCTAACTGTCCTGAAGGGCAGTTTTAATCCTAGCCAATAACCCTAGATCAGAATCAAACCACCTACCTTGTGTCTATGTGGTGAAGAGCTTAACCATCATGGCAAACGTCATAAATAATTAGACTTAAATAGAAATATGTAGGGTCCGATTCTTGCTCTTGGTGTAAGTGACCACTTACACTGAGAGCAGGCTGAGAACAGTTTTTTATTTTTTAATCTGGCCCCGATTTAAACCTGTTTATATACAGGCCTTGCACTAAAGGAAGTCACTTATAGTGACAGCAAATCCTACAGAATCAGAACAGATTACACTGGAAGCAACTCTTTAGGAATCTGACATGGTGGGTTACTAAATTTGCAAGAAAAATCTGAAGTATTAATTGAGTATTTTTCTTCATTCTTTTCAAGTAGATGTGGATGACAGAATAAAATGTGGGAGAGTTCATTTTTACAGAGTAGAAAAAAAAAACATGTGGGAGTGTTCATTTGCATAGAGTAGAAAAAACTATGGCTGCATTAATTAAAATAGATGATGAGTAGGTGAGTTACTGAAAATTAGAGGTATGGGATATAATAATAACAGTTTATCAGTTTTTGTGTTAAAAGATTTAACTGTTGCTATTACCTATTATATGACATTTCTGTTTAGATTATTCAAAACAGATGTTGTACAGTATGAACATCAACAGTACTTTGGTGTTAAATTATTTGAAAAATAGCTTGTAGTGTCATTCTGACAGATTATATGATGGTGGTTTTTTTTATTTGTTTTGTTGTTAGTGACTTTAAAAGAAAATATATCCAAAAATTAAAATAGCAAGATTTTTCTTTTTTAATATTTTGATGAAACCAGTTTATTAAAATATAACATTGTTAAACAAAGATATGTCTTATCTGTTTTTTTGTTGTCGTTGTTTGTTTTAGAAATGAATTAGAGTGCAACTAGAAAATACAGTACTTTTTGATGAAATATACATGGACTTGTGCCCAACATTTGATTCAGTGTCAAATGACAGCTAAGTCAGCAAAATAAAAATAATGCAGGTAAGGGAAAATTCAGAAAGATGGATTAGAACTGGTAACTCTGCAAGTTTAAAAAAGCAGTGGCAATGACTTTAATGTCCAGGTATTGCAATGGACTGAGCAGTGTATCCCATATTTCAGTCTGTAGTAAGGTATGATTCAATACTTTATAACAGGCATATATTAATGGAGAATAATATCAATGTGTTTATAGATAGTTCACAAAAAATGGTAAAATGATAGAGCTTATAGTTTACTGAATACTTTATGATAGCTGGAGGGATTGGATAAGAGGTAAAATCTACCATTTAATAGAAAGTAAGGTAGGGTTATGCATTTTGGTTTACATAAACTTAGTAAAATAGAAATTGTGGTATACTGAGCTTTGCAGTTTAGTGCTATTGTAGTACTGGGTATCTATAAAAATCTATAACAGTGAACTGGGCTACTGTATGAAATGTTGTTGCACATGAATGCAGTGTTCAGGTAATAAAGCAGGATTACATATAATGCAGGTCTGTGTGTCCTCCCTCCCTATGCTTGTATAAGCTTTCACCAGCTGAGCTAGTTTTTTCCTTTTCTTAGACATGTGGTGAGTCAATCAGTGGCTCTAAATTGTCTATAGGGGTACGTGTGTGTGTGTGTGTGTGTGTGTGTGTGTGTGTGTGTGTGTGTGTGTGTGTGTGCGTGTGTGTGTGTGTGTGTGTGTGTGTGTGTGTGTGTGTGTGTGTGTGTGTGTGTGTGTGTGTGTGAATACCTGTGCATGCATGTGACACACAGGAGGAATGCTTGGCAATGAACTTCTGCTTCTGTATAGTTTATTGTGATTTTTTTTTCCCTTAATAGAGAACTGAGAAGAAGAACAAAGCTGGGCTAGTTAAAGTACTGAAAATAAATTGTGGTCACAGGGTAGTTAAAGTGCTCATGTTTAAATGAAGATGACTTTTCTTGGAAGAACTGATACATTTAAACTGTTGTGGAGTTGTGGTCAGCATACACTGAAATAAGTAAACATTTTTTGTGTAGCAAATAACATTTCTGAGGGTAAGCATATTGCAACATTAGCCAGTTGTATTTGTGATTCCGTACATGAGCCACACTGAAACTTGCATCAGAATCTCAAACCAGAAAAAAGCTACAGCAAACACTAAAATATTAAATGGACATTTAAATCTCAAAGAAGTGCATCAAATGTTACACTTTAACCATCACAACTAGAAGACCAATGGAACCATAATGTCATATGAGTAGAAACAATTTATTAGGGTTTGATACATACTTAGATGAAGAACGGAGTGATAATTTTGTTACTAGCAGCAGCATAAAGAAGACAGAGCTAGAAACAGAAGTAAAATGTATTTATTGCTGTTGGTCTGGATTAAAATTAAGGAAATAAACCTCTGATATGGGGAAAAACTCTTGATTTTCATCTGGAACTCCACTTTAAGAAGGTAATTAATAGTTTCTGAATTTACTTTTGTTACAGTGAATGAGCATGTATCCACAAACCAGGAACAGTGTAATCCAAAACAAAGTTTCCCAGACAACTAAATTTGATATAAAGCAGAACATAACTCCAAAACAATAAAAAGCTTACCCAGAAATATGTCATTGAAATAAAGTACAAATCCTTTGATTAATTGCTTTTCTAGGCTTGAGATTGAAACAAAGTAATATAAGAGAAGCTGGGTATAAGAGTTCATAATCATCCATACTTTGTCTACATTTTCAAAGTTTAACATGCAACTTAATTATTTAGTTTACTGATATAAAACCAGGAGGTCATATTTGTTGACCCCCTACTCCAATGGGTCTACCTTTTATTATCAAATGTCCACTTCACTAAACTGCAAAAAGATGAGATGACATTGCCCAAAACTTTTTTTTTTTTTTCAATATTCACATCACTTGAGTTTTACTCCTGCAAAGTAGACACTTAGCCACCATGGGAAATGTTGCCCTTTTCCCCACTATAGTGTGATCTTGGAGTTAGTATATTTAGTTGGGGGGTTGAGGGGGGTTTGATATGCTCCAATGTGTTTCTTTTTACATAGTGGTCAAGTGTCTCCTTTCCTGGAGTAAAACTCTGCAGATGTGAATGTCCAAAAACATCAGTTTTCAGCAAAGTTGTCTTGTCTTTTTGTAGTTTGGTGAAGTGGGCTTTCAGTAATTACAGGTAGACCAAGTCCAACAGCATGAATCTCTGTGAGACAATAAGCATCCCATAAATCAAATACTTTCATGTGCAATACAGTATTAGAGCTATATATAGGTTCATAGGTGCATAGGTACGTACTAGGCTATTGGCCCTAGGGCCTATATAAGCCTAGCCAAAAGGTACCCTGGCTTTCACCACCCAAGAAAATTATTTTTCTGTTCCACTGTTGAGCAGAGCCACAGAATTGATCCCCATGGTGAATTTCCTATCTCCCATCCAATCATCAAGATTTTTCTCGAAGAGTGCTAATGAGGAGCTTTGTTTAATATAGATAGGTAGTTTGTTCCAGAGTATGGGAAGTCTCTGGGACAGGAATCTATCCCTCCAGCATGTTCTGTTTATTGTGGTGACAAAATTTAGGTCTCTAGAGTGTGTAGCTCAGAGGGATTGTGATTTCTTTAAGTAGAGCATGTCCAAAAGCTCTGGGTTTGGCATAGCTTTGTGTGTTAGGCAGAGATCGCCTCTGAGTAGGCGATATGTGATGGAGTAAAGCTGCAGTTTTTTGGGACGGTCTGTGTAGGGCATCTGCTTGAGGCCAGTAATCCTCTTTGTGAGGTATTTCTGCGGCCTTTCCAGTTGTTGTAGATGTCTTGTGAGGTACATACCAAAAGTGGCGTTGTACTCTATAATGGGTCTAATGAGTGACGAGTAGAGGGGAACAATAACCTCTTTTTCCTGGATGAGAAATCTTTCGTGATGAGGTGTGCCATGTGGAAGGATTTCCTGACTACTGTGGTGATGTGATTATCAAAGGAGAGACTACTGTCCACCTGTGTCCCAAGGTCTCCTATCACACTTTCGGTGTTAAGTAGACTACCACCTATGTGGTAGTTCATGGGTACAGAGTTTTTATGAAAAGGTATGACAATGCACTTTTTGACATTGAGCTTGAGGCCATGGCTTTGACACCAGGCATCTATCTCAGCGAGGCCCTTTTGTAGGATGTCCACATTTTTTGAGTTTTGATTATGGCTCCTAGTTTGCAGTCATCTGCAAACTTCATTAGCCAAAGACCTTCTGTGTTAGCCTGTACTTCAGAGAAGTAGATACCAAACAGGAGAGGACCCAGGACTGAACCCTGTGGTACTCCATTTGTCACTGGTCTGAAGTTAGATTTGGAGTCTGCTACTTTCACAGTGTGGGTTCTGTCAGTGAGCCAGTTGGCAACCCATCTTGTGACATAGGGATTTATACCTAGTTTAGTGAGTTTATCTATAATTCTAGAGTGGGGGATGGTGTTGAAAGCCTTGGCGAGATCTAGATAGGCTGTGTGAATTACCTTACCCTCATCTACGGCTTTGGTGACTGCTTCAAAGAAGTCTATTAGGTTTAGGAGACATGATCTGCCTTTTACAAACCCGAACTGGGTGGGGTCCAGAGTTTGGAGATTACCAAAGTCATTGTTTATAAGTTCCATGTTGATATGTTCCATACCCTTGCAGACCAGTCTCGTCAGGCTAATGGGGCGGTAGGTTCTGTGGTCCATGGTGGCTCCTACTTTGTGGAGTGGGACAACTGTTGCTGTGCACCATTCAATGGGCACATAGCCTGAGTTGAGGCTATGACTGAACATGGTATTTAGGTGGGGGGCCAGTTCATTCTCTAGTTCATGTAGAACACAGCCTGGGATGTTGTCAGGTCTCATGGATGCTGTGTTCTTGGCTTTAGAGAGTGTGTGTTTTACCTGTGCAGCCATAATTACAGGAACTTTGCATTCTTCCGGTATAGAGATGGGCCCTTTAGAGGATGAGAGGGAGGTAAAGTTAGCACTGAACCTTTCTGCCAGGATGTTAGCAATATCAGTTGGCTCTGTATATTTAGTGCCATTGTGCTGTAACTCAGAGCAGATCTGAGTGTTACCATTGAGATTCTTGGCATAACTATAGAATGGATTGTGGTTGTCTTCAGAGTCAGTGGCAATTTTATTTTCGTAACTAGCTTTGGAGGATTTTATGAGGGATCTCAGCTTCTTACTGAGTCTGGCCAGGGAGTTCCTCCAATCATGTAATTTTACACTTTTTTGCAACAGTTTCTTTCTTCTGTTGTAGAGTTTGTTTATGGCAGGGGGCCACCAGATTGGCTTCCTTTTTTTGGAAGATAGCATCTTGGTTCTGTTAAGGATTGCATGATCCATGCACTCATGTAAGTGCTTATAAAGTGCGTTTGTGTAGGATTCAGCAATCATACCTCTATTGTCCGTCAGCATGGGTGTCGTGAGATTTGCTACTTCTGTCTTAAGAAGTGTGAAGTTGGCTTTGGATACATTTTTTATGGTGGTTTCCCTAATGGGGGGTGGGGGAGGGATATGGATGTCTAGGGTGATTAGCTTATGGTCAGATCTGACCAACGAGGAATTTACCTATGGTGTAGAGCACCAGTTGCCCATGTTGGTAATAACCAGGTCTAGGATATTTGTGCCCATGGTGGGGGTGTGGATAAGTTGATCCAAGGCATTGAAATTTCTGAATTCCAGAAAACATTGAGCAAAAGAGTTGGTACATGAGTAGTTTTCCTAGTTAATTGTGGGGTAGTTGAAATTGCTCATTATTAGGGTGTTGGTTGCACCATAATATTTTCCAGTGTATCAAGAAATTAGGAGTGGGAATCCTGGGGCATGGTGGGGGATCTCTAGCAAGCTACAATTTGGATTGCGGTCTTACCCAGAGTTAGTTACACTTGGATAATATCGGATGCATTATGCTGAGCAACTAGCCTGGAGGTGTAGATATCTGTATTGAATATGGACACATGGTGTGGTAGGAATTATAGCCTTCTAATGCAGGGGTACTCTCTGGAGCCTTGAACCAGGTCTCTGTCACTGCTCAGATGTTGATGTTCTCCATTTTAAGGAGTGCCTAGAGTGAGTGCATTTTGAGGTTTAGACTTCCAGCATTGAGTAACAATACCCTCAGATTCTGCTTGCTTGTACCTGTTACAGTGGTGAATGTGTCATTTCAACCTTGCCTAAAAAAGGCACTATAGGGGTGGCTAGAGCCTTAGCCAGTATCCGGAATCTCAGGGGCAACAGGTGCAGGTCATTTCTGGCAAAGCATCGTGGTTTGTCAATCATGTCATCCCAGGCAGACAAATACTTGATCCCCTTAGAATGACACCAGAAGCTTAGCCAATTATTGAAGTCAATCATTTTGTCCTTGTACTGTGGTATCATTCTGGGTGATGGCTGGATTCTACTCAGGGCTAGGATCATATTTCCCTGGGCTACAAGATCGGACAGCTCCTCTATGTCCCTTTTCACATAGTCCAGGGCGGTATGTCTCAGGTCATTCACACCAACATGGACAATGACAGAGTCATATTCATACTTGTTGTGGAGTGACCTGAGTGCATGCATTATATGGTGGATCCTGGCACCCGACAGGCAGCTGACAGTAACTTTCTCCTTGGTTAGCCTGGTGAGTGGAACATCAGTGTGCCTGACTATAGAGACACCTGTAACTAGAGTGTTGGGTACGTTGTTATGCCTTATGGGCTGTGGCTGAGTGGCACACTGAGTTTGTGGGCTATGTGTCATTTGGGTTGTGTTGGGGGGGGTGGAGGTTGCTTGTGTTTCTGCTTTGGAAGTCCCTGTTGCTTGGGCAGGTTTTTACTGAGAGCCTCTGTTAATGTAGGTGTGTGTTTTTTGTTTCTATGAGTGTGTTTTGGTGGAGTAGGTTTTGAGGGACCATGTGATGAGTGGGGTGTGGTGCAAGTGTTTACCTTCTCCTCTTGACTGTCTAGTCCAGTCTTGGGTGAAGAGAGCTTTGCTTCCAGTTTGGCTATATAAGTGCATCTTTCACAGGTTGTAGTGTTGGGTGGTAGGAGGAGAAGGTTGTCTGTTTACATGAGGCAATTGCTGCATTGCCCCAAGATGCCCAGATTCATCAGGTAGACAGGAGAAAACACCGGGAGCTGACCCTTAGACATACCTGAATAGGTGCTTATTTGTTAAGTACTAGAAACTGTTTTCCTCTAGACAAGTGAGGAAAATTGAGTGCTGTAGTAATTTTTAGCTTATTTAGTGCTTACAACGAGTTCTGAACAAGTGCTGAGCTCAAAGAAACAGACGAGTACTGAAACTAAAAAACTGGCTAGTTCTAAGAAACAAAATTAAGCTAGAAGGCTTCCCTCCACCAAAGAAACACTTGGGGGCTCAGAAGCTCACAAACAGTCCTGGACACAGCAAATCTGTATCCAGACTAGACTACCCACAGGAAAGGCAGGAAACAAGCTCTGAAAATTTTTTTTTTTTTGCTAAACTTTTTATCTTTATAGTGTGCAGCTCATGGTCTGCAGTTTAATCAATGAAGTTAATTGTGTTATCTGCCCCTATTTTTCTGTAGCATGTATGCACAAAAATTAGATGAGCTAAGTAAGTGACCCTGTGATGATGTAAGGTATTCCCTGCTATGCCAGGAGAAGTAGGGCAAAGGATGTGTAACATATGCCAGCATAGCTATCTGGAGTTTTGTAAAGAATTATATGTCATTTGTATATCAGATTGATTTGTACAGGTGCTTGTGTTGCAAATGCATTTGTAAAGCTGTCTGTGCTAAAATATACCAACAGTGGGTCCTGCTGGACAGAAATGAAATATACCTGTATGTCAGACTGTATTGTAACTGTTGAAATTACTATATTGTAACAGAGGATGCTGGAAGAAAATATGTCTATCTTAGTCCAGATAACTTTGAAAAATATTCCAAAATTAAATTTCCTCATTTAGGCCATAAAGATTGTATCTTACAGTTCTGATTGCAGCCAGAGATAAAATGTCTGTGAAAACCAGGACTGGGATTCCTACTGTATTGTCCTTAGGGGTGAACTAATTGCTACCCTGGAAGGGTGGAAGTTTTTGAAATATTTTCATAGCCTCCAGATGCTATAACACTGCTTGTCCATGTAGCCTGCTCGTAGTGCATTAGCAACACAGCTGTCAGTGATTTTATCCCATGAATTCTTCACCTAAGTCACAATCTCTTGCAGGCTAGGCTTCACAAAGTTTCCATGCTGATTTTGCTCCATTCTATTTTCAATGTAGTCACTGCTTCCATGTGCAAATGGTCCCTGAATGGCTTGCTTATTCAATATCAAGAATCCTGAGATAGGCAGTTATTCCTGTGGAAAACATTATTTGATCTATTCTTCTCTGTGCTAGGAATTTCTTCATGTATTTAGCATGGTGAGTGCTGGCTGAGTCCCAGACTAGCAGACCTCTTTCGCCACCTCACAAAACAAGTGGCAGCATTACATCGACCCACTTCCTTATAACTGCTTGTGTGCACCAGGCTTTTTCAGTTTCAAGAATGTAAAAGCCTGAAACAAGTTCAATCTTATCTTTCTTGCCCTTAGCAAAGCTCTATGTGTGTGCATGTTAACACATACTAGATTCTGATTCAGTTTCTAGTAAAGGCAACAGTGTGTGAGGCAGAAGTCAGAAGACCAGATGTATGTGATGTCATTCCGTAATCCATCACTAAAATTATGTTTTAATTCTAGATGAGACAGAGGTTTCCGGGCAGTCTGTTTGTTTTGTAAAACCTGACGAAAGAAGGACCACTCACCTACATCATATTGCCTTGCTCTAGTAAGTAAACTAGGGGACAATAATTCTTTATATCAGTCAGGAAAATATAGTGAGATTAATTAACTATTGTTTTCTGTATCTGTGTAAATCTTTCCATCGGTGTTATTTTTAATATTTCCTGTGACTGAAAAGCTGGTGTTTATTATAAACAGATATTCAGTATTTTCATTTTCTTTTTTTATTTATTATTAAATATATTTAAACTTTTCATTGTGGCTGGAATTTTAATATTTTAAACTTTGAGAGTATTTGTATTTATTTGGTGACACTGTGGCCACTCTTGAAAGCCTTGCTGCATTGGTAAAACACTACCATTTGTATTAGTATTAATTTTTCTCAGTATAATTGGCTACCCTTGTAAGAGCCTTAGAGTAGCTAGCTTTGGAGTGTTCTAATGGCAGTATCTACCTTATAGTCTGGACAGAGAGGGCATAGCTGATAAATCTGTGCCAGCCTTTTCCAGGTCAGTGTGTGTGTGTGTGTGTGTGTGTGTGTGTGTGTGTGTGTGTGTGTGTGTGTGTGTGTGTGTGTGTGTGTGTGTGTGTGTGTGTGTGTGTGTGTGTGTGTGTGTGTGTGTGTGTGTGTGTGTGTATGAGTGTGTGTGTGAAAATCAAATCTCAACGAGTGTGTGTGTGTCAGCTACCTGGAGCAGGGACACAGAGCACTGGTTTCACAGAGAAGTTGGTGGAAGACTTGGCTTGGAACACTCAGCTGAGTTCTCAACTCTACACTTGTGTCAGTGGGGAGTCTTATTTGGGGGCCTGGAGAGAGATAGAGGGAAACCCAGCCCCAGGACTGAGTGTGCCCCCTGTGTGCTCTTAATGGAAATTGCGCTTGGTGCAGACAGCTGCATCTGGAAATACTGTACTTATCTATTTTAGTTCCAAGTGAACATCTCTCACTGGTGACTGTGGTGAGGGTTGAGGATCCTTGATCACTGGCCAAGAGGAGGGACATCACAGACCCTACCACATATTTTGTCCTTTTTCCTTCCTTTGTTGCTATTTAAAACTAAAGCTGCAATTGTCCCATAGAGTTGTTGGGCTGAAAAAAAAAACATTTGTATGGAATCAGCAAAATTAGGATGGCTCACATTTGTCTGGATCAAAACTAATGGTTTATCTGCAAACACAAGTCTTGTCCTTCATTCATACCTAGCAGCTAGACGGAACATATCAAGAGACTTAAACTACTTACTGTTTTAAGATTGTATTAGAAATCTTTGTTTTCTATTATGCAAAACCATTAATTCAAACAATAACCTCATAATTCTTCTGAAATTACTTGTTTGAATAGTAATATGGAACACAGTAGCGAGTAACAGGGAAACTTGTTTTAATGATTTTAAAATCTAAGAATACTAGTCAGAAATGTTCTGCTTAATTGCACTTTAATTAAAGATATATTGCATTTTATTATTTGTATTTGCATTGGTGAAATTATTTATTTTAATGTTGCATACTATAAGAAGGCCTGATCCAGTAATTGTAGAATCAGATGGCAAATAATGTTTGTTAATGACAGGAAGTTTATTATAAATCTAACTGTAGTCTAAAATATAATGTATAAAAATCATAAGTGTCATGCTGTCGATATTTCATCTGACATTTCAAACCACATTAATGAAGAAAGGTTCTTTATAACTCCAAGGTACTTTTAATGAGAGGAAACAAATTATAGTGCTTACTACCTTGGGGCCAGATTGTATTAAATCTTTGACATACAGATATGCATTTCAGAAAGAATTGTAATGCATAAAGAGGTGAATATTTAAAAATGTTTCAAGCACCCTAGAATGAAAAAAAATGAGTGACAGACCATAATAACACAATGAAAAGATGGCTCAAATGTCAGTTACTGTAATAACTCAAAGATGTCAAGATCATGCCACATAAACAGGCTATGATCTGTGCTGTCTAGGCTTTACTTTAACATGTCCTCATATCATTATGGCTAGGTTATAAAGCTATTGAATTGCCTGAACTGCCTTCAGTGCAATTACAGAAAGCATAGCTAAGTGTTTAATATGTATAGTTTTTGCATGCAGCTGGTTTAGGTGTACTTGATAAGAGTGAAGTAAAGTTTTTATTAGTTTACTTTTCTAATCTACCCAGTAAAGGAAGGAGTCACTGGGATACATTTTAGGTATCTACAATGAAACAGGTACAAGAATGAAAAGACATAATGTGAAGAAAGGAATTTAACTGGATTGAAGGCAAAAATTTAGATGGTTACATTCCACTCCATTCTATGTGTATTTTACTATAGAAAAGCAGAACAAAATACAATCATCATTGTCAAATCCTAGCAATTGTTATGTAATTCTGAGACTCATATGTGCAAGTCCCATACCAGTGGAACTTAATGACCAAAAATGTGGACTTATATATCCTAATGTCAGATATATGTGTATGTGACCTTATCTATAGATCCAGATCTATATGTCATATCCTGTTCCTTGCAATACTCCCTGTTTTCTAAGCAATGACTAGCTTGGAATATAGCTGTGGATGGTATACATGGGATTTGCACCCCCCCCCCCCCGCAAAAAAAAAATAAACATGCTTAAAGGAGAATAGCAATGCTTGTTGTGTTTTGGTCTATTTTGTGATATCCTGCTGCTCATAATAGTGTGCCTTAACATTTCAGTAGGGAGCCTCAAATCCTCCTGTTTTTTGTGGATAAGTGAACACTAGCCCTCCGAATAAAAATGAGCATATGATGTGTACTTAAGGCTACAAGGCTCAGATTGTCCTGCACTGTAAAGGGGCATCTACAGTTAAGTTTACCTAATCAGTGCTTCTGCAAACCCTCATATTAAATTCACAGGTTAGTACCAGTGAGCAGAATGTATTAAACCTGCATAGTTCAGGCAGTACAGAGATAAGTCTCTATACTAACTGCATTTCAAGACATTTTTGTAATCATATTATAGTCATACATTCTCTATGTTCAAAGAAGCAGAACAAGGAAAACAGGGCTAGAAAACAAAGATGCACCACATAATATTTGATCTTCCAATGTCACTGACATGTGAATTTGGCTTAATTCAGTTATGTATGCAGAAAGACAATGATTAGCAGCTTGTCTGCTATATAGCTGATAAAATGACATACTCCGCTGGATTAGACAAATGTATGTAAATGAACATTGACCTTGATAAAGTGCTATATACTCCATCCTTCATTAAGCTAAGGGGAAAAATTAAAAGCAAAACAAGAGTGACATTAGTAGCATAATGGGAAACTGCCAATTCCATGAACGAACAAGTGTTAAATAAAAATGGCTGAAATTCAAACTTCTAAAATAAAATCCCCACCATCACATAATACAGCAATGCATTAAAAACAATCACTGGTGTGTTTAGGTGTGACAAAATATACTGGGATGTTCTTTCAGTATATATCATTGTGCATTCTGGCTTGTAAGGAATACACAGATTTTGAAATTATAGCTGTTCATCGCAGGGTTTGGCGTAATATTATCTATACCTATCATACACACTCTCAAGTACCTTATAAGATGCATCTGTGTATATATGCACACACATCTATATATATATATATATATATTTATATAAATATATATAATTATGTCATTAAGTATTGAGAACTCATAAGAGAGAAGATCACAAACAGTAAAAAATGAAACTCAGAAAAGCACTGAAAGACTCAAAAGACTGAATTACAAAACACAAAATACATCTCTCCCACTAAAAATGCCCTATATAAGAAAATCCCTTGTACAAAACTGAGATCAACTATTAAGTTGCTAGTAATACTGTTAAGGAAGGGGTGTATAGGGTTAGGGTCATGGTCACGGTTAGCATACATGAGTAATGTGTACAGGGGGCTTCAACCCCCACCATCACACTATACATATATATATATATATATATACCGACTCTGAGATTGTACAATAACAGTAAATGGACATAATCCCTTCCCTGCTATGGTAGTGATCTCACACTTTTATATCAATTAGGTATTTTCTTGATCATCTGTGACTCAATAAAGCTTAAATTTGATGGTGGTGTTGGAACCCTCCCACTTATTATATATAAATATCTATATCTAGCTACATAGCTATATATATATATATATATATATATATATATATATATATACACCATATTTTTCCAGAGTGGTCATGATATAAGCCCTAGCCTAAAAATAAGCCCCAGCTAAGATCGTCAGCAACACATGCCGGGCGTGATGAATTATAAAATAATAATATTACTGACACCATTTTCAGACCATTCTGTCTCCCAACTTCTTCTCTTTGCAGAAAGTCGTAAGATTCTTTTCCCGGGAGTCCTCCATGATTCTTACTGTAACACTAATACTCACTCACACTTGATGGTTGAGATCCCTGACTCATAAACACTGGCAAGTGTACTTTGATTGGTCAAAGTACAGACAATGCACGTAAAATGATCGCACTTCATAATGAACGGGTGTGGTTGTATCTTCTTAACCATCACCATTTTGTGTTGCCACTACTGTCTCATAAGTCTTCAGTTAAGTAATCCCCCCAGACAAGATGAGTGCAAAAAGAAGGAGCTATTCCATCGAGTACAAGAAAGGAATCATGGAAGACTCCAGGGGAAAGAATCTGATGGCTTTCTGCAAAGAGAAGAAGTTGGATCTCCATATAGTCTGAAAATGGTGAGCAGCATATGATAACCGCAGTCAACAAGCCGACGAGGGAAATGCTAAGAAGTGCAAGTGTGGATCAGGTCAGCTCCCATTATTTCCTGAGCTGGAAGACATCATCTGTGAATGGATTGCTAACAGGAGAGCAAAGGCTTGGGTTGTGCGCAGGGCTGATACTCAAGCATTTGTCCTTGCAATGGCACCACAGTTAGAAATATCCCCAGAAGAATTCAAAGCATCACAACATTGGTTGGATGGCTTCCTTCAATGATATGAACTGTCTCTAAGAAGATCAACAACACTGTTCAAGCTGAAAGATACTGAAGTTATTAAACGTGCACTTGCATTCAAGTGCTTGGTTGATAGCATCAGCTTTTCTAAATACCAACTCTCCAACATGATTGTTATGGATGCAACTGCAGTGTTTATGGGCCAAGTATTTCAAGCAACAATTGTTCAGAGGGGTGCCTCTTCAATATACATTCCTTCTACCGGTTATGAAAGTACACGTGTTACCTGTATTTTGGCAATTCGTCTAGATGGAAAGAAAAACCCACCTCTAATTATTAGTAAGGGCAAGAAAGATAAGATTGAACTTGTTTCAGGCTTTTACATTCTTGAAACTGAAAAAGCCTGGTGCACACAAGCAGTTATAAGGAAGTGGGTCGATGTAATGCTGCCACTTGTTTTGTGAGGTGGCGAAAGAGGTCTGCTAGTCTGGGACTCAGCCAGCACTCACCATGCTAAATACATGAAGAAATTCCTAGCACAGAGAAGAATAGATCAAATAATGTTTTCCACAGGAATAACTGCCTATCTCAGGATTCTTGATATTGAATAAGCAAGCCATTCAGGGACCATTTGCACATGGAAGCAGTGACTACATTGAAAATAGAATGGAGCGAAATCAGCATGGAAACTTTGTGAAGCCTAGCCTGCAAGAGATTGTGACTTAGGTGAAGAATTCATGGGATAAAATCACTGACAGCTGTGTTGCTAATGCACTACGAGCAGACTACATGGACAAGCAGTGCTCATTTAAGGAGAGCTCTATTGCTAGGCATGACAGATTGGGGCCAATGGTTTTACAGGAAATCGAGTCACAAGAAATTCGGGGGTTGGAAACTAATGACAATGTTCCAGAAGAAGATGACATGACTGTATTTGAATAACGTTTCCTTTATCGGGGCAACCAAATGGTTTGCTTCTGCTTTCAGCTGCCAGCAAGTTCTTGTCAGTTTTTTGACTTTATTGTATTAAGGTAACGTTTCATTATTAAGAGGTAATTACAAAGAAAGGCCACTAGTTTCTGGACTTCATTTTTATGATTTTCCATCATTCTTCTCTTATGGATTGGGTAAGGAATAAAGAAAGCATCACCACTCAAAAAGGTGGCAGTTATTCACCTGTTTTATTCCCCTCCTCCAATACACCTGTATTGAGAGTTTTCTGCACTTTCTGTTAAGCATGAAATATTGCACTGTGAAAGCTAAGGTGTAGATATTCTGAAGTTGAAATGTTTGTTGCACTGTTTATGTAGAATTTTCACACAACTGTTAATGCGTTACCTAGAACTGTTGCCCGATAACGGAAAAGTACCAAATAAATGTCAGTTTGTGTACATGAATAAATGTCAATTTTTGTACATGAATACATTTTGATTTGTGTACGTGAATAAATGAATAAATGTAGATTGCTGTATGGGGGGGGTAAATAAGGCATCCTCTGATAATAAGCACTAATGTGTATTTTGGCGAGGGAAAAAGTATAAGACGCGGTCTTATTTTCGGGGAAATACGGTGTTTATATACATATATATATATATATATATATATATATATATATATATATATATATATATATATATATATATATATATATATGTATATATATATACACACACACATATATATATATATATATATATATATATACATATATATATATATATATATATATATATATATATATATATATATATAGCTGCTATACATTCTGTATATTCTGTTGAACTCACAGAACATACATATTTATTTGCAGTTCATTCACCAAAGCACCAGACAGTTTTTGGAAACATTTTTCAGAGCTTTGGCACCACTGCTCTGGCTAACGGTAATGACTTCTGCTTACTTGTTAGTATGTGATGGCTTATTTTTCTGATGTTCTGATGTCTGGTCTGAAATTGTCAAAAGCACTCACTTTTGAATGCAAGGCTAAATAAAAGGACCATACCTTTCAACATCTTAGAGCAAAACATCTGGACAAAGATATAATGAATGGGGTACAAAGCCCCCAAAAATAAAGACAATTTTTCAATATTGCTCTTACAAACTTAGAAAGTTGACAAAATAATGAGATTTACATCAGCATGAATTTTATAAAGGATATGAAGTCTAAAACTCAAATTCCTGTCATTACTTTCTGACTTGAGTCCTTAGAAATTTTCGAATGAATTGCTAGAAAACCACAATTTTTGTAGAAGCAGACCAAAACTATGAGACAAAATTCTTGACATTCTTTAAAAATCTGGACAGTTGAGACATATGAAAAGGAATAGCATCAAATGTTGCTTTTACTGAGATGTTTGTGTAGTCATGGTAATTTAGAGTATATGATAATAATGAAAGTTTTGGATAAACAGAAAGTTTCAGCATTGGAGGTGAGCTTGTGTGTGTGTGTGTGTGTGTGTGTGTGTGTGTGTGTGTGTGTGTGTGTGTGTGTGTGTGTGTGTCTGTGTGCGTCTGAGTGTGAGTGTATTGCAGTTATGGTTAAAGTAAGAGCTAGGAAAGGGGAGTGGTCATAGGTTCATAGGTTGGTACTAGGCTATTGGCCCTAAGGCCTATACAAGCCTAGCCATAACAATTCCTTGGCTATTTCTTCACACAGTATTTACTTCCCTGAACCCCTGTCTAGCAGGGTGACTGACATGATCCTGGGGTGAATTTACTATCTTCCATCCAATAATCAAGGTTTCTTTTGAAGACGGCCAAAGGGGCGCTCTGCTTGACATGTATGGGAAGAATATTTCAGAGTGTAGGGAGTCTCTGGGTCAGGAAACTATCCCTCCTGCATGTTTTATTCATTGTGATGACAAGGTTTAGATCCCTGGACCGCATCCCTTTGAGGGATTGGGATTTATGTAGGTGTAGAATGTCCAACAGCTCTGGGCTTGACATGGCCTTGTATGTTAAGCAGAGATCGCTTCTGAGTAGATGATATATAACAGAGTATAGGTGGAGTTTTTTAGATAGTCAGCACAGGGCATCTGCTTTAGGCCTGTGATTCTTTTATTGAGGTATTTATGCGTCCTTTCCAGTTGTTGCAGATGTCTTGAGACGTACATACCAAACAGAGTGTTGTATTCTATAATAGGTCTAATGAGGGATGAGTACATTGGGACAATGACCTCCTTTTTTCTGGATGAAAAGCCCTTAGTGATGAGGTGTGCCACATAGAAGGATTTCCTGACTGTTGTGGCAATGTGGTTATCGAAAGTGAGACCACTGTCCACCTGTGTCCCTAAGTCTCTTGTCACACTTTTGGTGTTTAGTGTACTGCCACCTATGTGGTAATTCGTGGGTACATGTTTTTTCCCAAAGGGGATAACTATACATTTCTTGGCATTGAGCTTGAGCCCATGACTCTGGCACCAAGTATCTGTTTCTGTAAGGCCCTTTTTTAGAATATCCACAACATTTGGCAATTCAATAATGGCTCCCAGTTTACAGTCATCTGCGAACTTTGTTATCCATAGTCCCTTAGTGTTGGCCTGTACTTCAAAGAAGTAGATGCCAAACAAGAATGGTCCCAGGACTGAACCCTGAGCACTTGTCACTTGTCTGGAGCTGGATTTGGAGTCGGCTACTTTTACAGTGTGTATTCTGTCAGTAAGCCAGTTGGAAATCCATCGAGTGACATAGGGATTAATGCCCAGCTTAGTAAATTTATCTATGATTCCAGAGTGGGGTATGGTGTTGAAGGCCTTGGTGAGGTCCATATAGGCTGTGTGGACCACCTTACCCTTGTCCATGGCTCTGGAGACTGATTCGAAGAAGTCAATCAGGTTCAGGAGACAAGATTGGCCCTTCACGAACCCAGACTGGGTGGGGTCCATTGTTTGAAGGTTTCCAATGTCTTTGTTTATAAGTTCCATGATAATACATTCCATGGCCTTACAGATCAGGCTTGTCAGACTGTTGGGGCGGTAGTTCCCGGGATCCAATGTGGATCTCCTCTTGTGGAGTGGGATAACTGTAGCTGTGTGCCACTCAGTGGGCACAAAGCCTGAGGTGAGGCTATGATTAAACATGACACTTAGGTGAGGTGCCATTTCATTTTGTAGTTCATGTAGTACACAGCCTGGGATGTCATCTGGTCCCATGGATGCTGTATTCCTAGCTTTGGAGAGTGTGTCTTTTACCTGTGTGGCCGTTATTATAAAAATTTGGCAATCTTTCGGTATTGAGATGGGCCTTTTAGGGGGTGAGAGGGGGATGAAGTTTGCACTGAATCGATCTGCCAGGATATTGGCAATATCCCTGGGATCAGTATATTTAATGCCATTCTGTTGTAGCTCAGGACAGATCTGAGCATTGCCATTTAGATTCTAGACATAGCTATAGAATGCCTTGTGGTTGTCTTTGGAATCTTTGGCAATTTTATTTTCGTAATTAGCTTTGGAGGATTTTATGAGGGATCTCAGCTTCTTACTGAGGCTGGTAAGGGAGTTTTTTGCATCTTGGGATTTTCCTCTTTTCTGCAACAGTTTCTTCCTTTTGTTGTAAAGTTTGTTTATGGTAAGGGACCACCAGACTGGCTTCCTTTTGTTGGAGGAGAGCATCTTGGTTCTATTGGGAATGGCACGATTCATGCACAAGTGGATGTGCTCGTACAGTGCCTTAGTGTAGGATTCAGCAGTCGAACTTTCAGTTACCATCTGCATGGGTGTCATGAAGTTTGTAATTTCTGACTTGAGTAACATGAAGTTGGCTTTGGAGAAGTTTTTTACGGAGGTTTCCTTACTCGGGTGTAGGGGGGGATGTAGATGTCAAGGATGATTAGCTTATGGTCAGACCTGACCAACAAGGGGGTGACCATAGGTGTGGAGCATCAAATTCCCATGTTGGTAATGACCAGGTCTAGGATATTGGAGCCCCTGGTGGGACTAAGGATTAGTTAATCCAGGGCGTTTAAATTTATGAATTGCAAGAACCAGTGGACAAAGGTGTTGGTACACGAGTAGTTTTCCCAGTTAATGGCAGGGTAGATGAAATCACCCAGTGTTAGGGTGTTTGGTTGTATCTTAATATTTTCCAGTATGTTTAGAAAGGTGTAGTGAGAATCTTGGGACATTGTGGGTGGGTCTGTAGCATGTCTAATGGTGTGGGTGTTAAATGTATCTGCACATCTGGTTTAAAGGTACTGTTTAGAAAATACTTTTAGCTAAGGTAATGTGTAGGGGTGGACTTTGGATAGGAGTTGAATTAAGGTTAGGGTTAGTACACATGAGTAAGGCTATGTGGAGGGGTTAAGCTTTCCTGCCTACCCTTACTCATGCATGCTAGCCCTAAGCCTAGCCCTAGAACTGTCCCTTCTGCAGCTCTACACATCACCTTACTAAGAACATAACATACATGTTTTGAATGTATTTTCCTGTTTTAATATGCAGCTTATTAACCTAATTTTGCCCTGATGCTATTTTCTTCATGGGTGTTAACCTTAAACCTTATTAAACACATTACGTTACCAAAAATCCTTACCCCAACAGTAGACTAGTTAAGATACTCACACACACTTCACATTCAGTAACACAGAGCACAATAAAGCTATACTCTAACCTAGCCCTTACTCCGTTGTTTAACTGAAACACTCACACACATATGCTCACATTCCTTAGGAAACACAAACATGCACAAAACCCTAAATCTCTCCACTAACCCTAAATCTTCTCTTGCACATACTCTTAACACTGATGTGCAAACACTCACATTCACATGCTTCACCTAATGCCCAAAATGTTGGTATATCTTAACGCTTTAGTATTAGAACAAACTCTTTTAGAAATTGACTCAGACACTGCTCATACTAAAGTATCTCTTGATGTCTCTAGCTTTGATATTTCTAGAAGTCAAACATAAGTGATTTTGATAAAAAAACTCAACAATAAAGTTTGTGAATTAAATGCATATATGCATGTAATTTAAGTTCCATACATAATAATTACACATTCAAGTCATTATAAGGAAAATTACTCCGTCTGCCTATTGTAATTTGTTAATTTTTGTTTAGGCTTCTAACTTTTTATTATGAAGAAATTTTCTATAAAATTTTCAAGGTAGCCATTTTAGGACTATTTCTGTTAAAAGTGTTGTGCTCTGTTTGTATACAACACCGTTTGTTGTTTTCACTTCTCAGTCATTTTCATAAATGACATCTAGAGCACATGCTGCACACACTGAGTTTCATATTTCAGGTAGCGGTGGTCTGTACATGGTAGATTCAAATTTAGATTAAAATATAGGTGATGGCGAAGCTAAAGCCATTTTTTTTAATCATGTAAAAGATGCATGATTTCCCTGTTTTGATGGGTTTTGAGTTATGCCATTATACTTACCATTTCTATTGTCAATGTTTTTATTTCCATCACAATGCACTAGCTAGAGGTTAGCTTTAACTGAGAAAGTACGAACAAGCTTAATAGGAGTTGATGCCGTAAGCCAAGGCAGTGGGGTCAAGGTTCTGAAAATGTTTCCAAAAACTGTTTTATGCTTTGGTGAATGAACTAGAAATTAATATGTGAATGTATACTTGATAAACATAAAAATGCAGTGAAGAGTCTGAAGTTTACCCATAGCCACGGCATCATGCTGGAGATGTGCTGTGTGAGAAGTATTACTTTCCAAACATACAACTGCTTGTATTCAGAAGAGCACTTGCTTGCTTTGTGATATTTATGTGTCGAGTGATTTTGTAAAGTCTGGAATTTTCTGAGGACTGACATTAAGTCAGATTGAGTGAATGCTGTCTTTTAGGATGGTATGCTGTATGCAACTTCAATATTCTTATACTCCATTTAAATAAATAAGATATGTGGGAGTTCACTGCACAGTCTTCTAGGATACAGTTAGAAAACAGAAGAAGAAAATGGTTACTAATGAGCATCTGAAGGCTGTTGGGGGGGGGGGGTGGTGACTAAAAATGAAGTCTAGTTTGTCTGCACTACTTTTCTCCCATTTATTGAAGCCATTTAATGCAATGGTATCTAATGATCTGATTTGCTAGTTTTCCTTGCATAATTTAAAACATGTATTATATAATGGAATTCTAAAATAAATAAATACAATTAGTTAAATATATAATGTCACTTTAATAATGCAGAGTCATCCTGGTCCCAACTTGTATTACATAAGCACATTGGTCTTCTGTTAGCAAGTACAACATACTACAGTCAGAAATCACATCATACTCCTCAATGACATGTAGGGCTCTCAGTTATGAAAATCTTCTTCTTCTTCTTTTTGCTTTTCATGGTTAGGGGTCGCCATAGTGGATCACCTGTCTGCTCATGATTGTCAGTGGAGTTTTTATGGTGTCGAGTTGCCAGCCCGGCGCCCAACCTTCCACAGAAGGCATGCACACACACACGCACGGACTAATGCCTAGGGCCAGTTTAGAGTGTCCAATCCACCTACAGCATGCTTTTGGGATGTGGAAGGAAACCGGAGCACCTGAAGGAAACCAACACAATCACAGGGAGGACATGCAGACTCCGCACAGAAGGCACCCCAGCTGAGGATCGAACTGGAGAACCTCTTGCTGTGAGGTGGCAATGCTAACCGCTGCACCACCATTATGAAAATATGAGCATATATATGGAAATCAGAATAATAAACATAAAACAGTGACTAATTTATCTACTGCAGGACATCCTTGACTAACAGTATTAGTGTCATTTTAGGCATAACTCCTTGTACTTTCTGTTGGTACCTATTATTAGCTGGTCACTTAGTTAAAGAAGCTAGAACAGGTCTGGATGACATAAGGAGCTATGGGTGTGAACATAGGCGTAGATGAGTTATAAAGAGGAAACAGTTCCTGCCCATCTGCATCCTGCTAATCTCTTTAAAAAAAAACATGATAAGTTTAAGTTTTTTAAACATTTTATTAAAAAATTCAATATAAATAATATCATTGATAATATCTAATATTTTAGCATACTAACAATATGAGTGAGTAACATTTACATTCTAAATTGTAATTAAAATACATTACCAGGTACCAATTTTTTAGCTGTTATTAAACAATTTAAAATATGTAATAATATCTAATTATAAACTGAACTATTTTAAATGAATACAAGATGTCTCATCTTTATATTAAAGAATGTCTATACGTTCAAACTTCTTATAACTTTAAAGCCACAGTTATTCCAAAGAATATACTGAAATAATCACAGAATGTTATCTTTATATTTCTCTAACAATAAAAATAATAAAAGTAAAAAATATATAATTAATAGTTGATTTCTTTAAACTCATCTTAACAATGTTAATTCCCATTAATAAATAATAGTTTCTATATTTACAACTGCCTAGTTAATGGCATCTCTCTTGATACATATATATATATATATATATATATATATATATATATATATATATATATATGGTTCTAGGTTATAACACCGACAGCACACAACATCGACAACGACATCACCGACACCACATCATCGACAGCTCACAAACACGACACCACACACACTCAACACATCATCACAACAACCAATAAACAAAACAAATTCCCTGACCAAAAACCACACACACAACACAAGCACACCTAAATCCTAACAAACAAACACTAAACCTTACATACACAACTATCCACTACCCTAACCGAAACCCTAACCCTAAGGTCCGTCACTATCGCACACTAACCTAACCCGCTCCCTGACCCTAACTCACTTAACCCGCCCCTAACCCAAACAAAGTAACTACTGCACCCTTACTTAACTCGCGCCCTAACCCTAACTCACTTAACCCGCCCCTAACCCAAAACATTCACTACTGCACCCTTACCTAACTCGCGCCCTAACCCTAACTCACTTAACCCGCCCCTAACCCAAAACATTCACTACTGCACCCTTACCTAACTCACGCCCTAACCCTAACTCACTTAACCCAGCCCTACCCCTACAGACCGCCAACATCGCACACTTACCTTACTCGCACCCTAACGTCCGTCACTACCGCATACTTACACATCCTTTCCCCATCTCGGTGTTCTCCGCGTCGGTGTTTTCATCCGTCGATCTTCTCGCGTCGGTGATTTCGCTGTCGGTCTTCCCATCTGTCGACGTTATAACCTAGACCCATATATATATATATATATATATATATATATATATATATATATATATATATATATATATATATATATATATATATATATACATATATATGTATTATATCAATGCCCTTACTACTAGCTTGTACATACTAAATATATTTTTAACTCTTTTAAATACACTGCTTTTATAGTGGTTACATAAGAACTCTACTGCTGCATAGATACACTGTTAACACACTTACAACATATGTATGTAGATTGTAATGCTATTTATGCATTGTAGCAATGATTGTTTTTAAATACTGGACTTGCATTGCATTTTTTTTCTGTGTATTTGTACCCTGGTCCTGGCTGAAAAGCATTAGCAGACCAGCTCACCTACCTAGTTTTCAAACTATAAAATAAAGTAAAAAAAAGTCAAGAACTTGGAAAAAAAACAGAAATATAATACTTTCCCCAAATTTTAATTTTATATGCAATTGTAAAGTACACCAAAGAAGTGGCAATTGATCTTTACTAATACACAATACCATTGAAGTATTATTTAAACCTAAATGTTTAGTTAAGTGAAATTTACCTGTCCATTGTGGTTCAGTCAATGATTTACATTTTATCTAAGGATTTTCTTACATTACTACAATCAAAAAATGCTGTCAATCAGCCCAAAGTTTTGTTTTCCTTCACCAGCAATGAATATCTTCACATTAATATTTCTTCCAAACTCTATAAGATTAAGAAAAGTCTTTAAAATTTTGTTTTTTAGTTGAAAACAGTGTAATCTTACCTATGCTCAGTGCATTTTATGTAATTAGATTTATTCAAATAACTCCATCATGAATTTGATATTAATGGCACATATAATGATATCATTTTGCACAGTTGAGATAAAAGTTGAAATAACACTTGACTCATTTTTTAAAATAGATTTTATATTTTTTTACAATGCTGCATAAACCTTTACTTCCATTTTGCTAATTTTTTGTTTTGGCTTTGAGGATATGAACCCTCCTGACACTCTGTAGTACTACCTATCCTTCAGAACTGAACAAATACTAATTAAAAAAATCAGATGCTATAATTATTATTGTTTTTAAATGGGTAGATCTATATAATTAACCATTAAACATCAGTTAAATTATTTAAGTAATATCACAGCCTTCAATGATTCCCAGTATAAGGGAACTTGAGAAAGGAAAATAATCTTACCCCTTAATACCAGATATTATAGCAAAAACCCACGCCTGGGTGTGGGTAATGCTGGATTTACCCACTGTTGGTGTGGTTTGGTCAAAAGGATGAAGCCTGAGTGGCCAAACAAAGCAAACCGTGGGTAAATCCAGCATTACCCACACCCAGAAGTGGGTTATTGATATTATACAATGACATTATTTAAGAAAAAAAATAATTACTTTTCTTAAATAATGGCATTGTATAATGCCTCCTTGCTGCCCTTCTGCAGCTGTCTGGTATTCTGCGGCAGTTCTGATGTACTGCGCATGTGCATGCCTACGCAGTACATCAGAGCTGTGGGCAAAAGCAACGGAGAAAGCAAGATCTCCGTTGCTTTTTAAAAACTGTTTCGCTATGTTAAATGGGTTTAACATAGCGAGACAGCTTTAAAAAAGCAACAGAGAATATCTGTTGCTTTTTTAAAGCTGTCTGGCTATGTTAAACCCATTTAACATAGTGAGACAGTTTAGAAAAAAGCAACGGCGAAAGCAAGATCTCCGTTGCTTTTTAAATACTGTTTTGCTATGTTAAATGAGTTTAACATAGCCAGACAGCTTTAAAGAAAGCTACGGAGAATATCCATTGCTTTTTTAAAGCTGTCTGGCTATGTTAAACCCATTTAACATAGCGAGACAGTTTAGAAAAAAGCAACAGAGAAAGCATGATCTCTGTTGCTTTTTAAAAACTGTTTTGCTATGTTAAACTCATTTAACATAGCAAGACAGCTTTAAAAAAAACAATGGAGAATCTCCGTTGCTTTTTTAAAGCTGTCTTGCTATGTTAAACTCATTTAACATAGCGAGACAGTGTGAAGCAAGGAGATCTTACGTTCTCCGTTGCTGTAATAAAACGAGTTATAGTAATGGAAAAAGTCCGGGCAACCAGACTTTTTTCCATTACTATAACTCTGATTTACAACATGCACGCTGACCAATCAGTGTGCACGTTTTTGAATATTTAATGGGGGGGGGGTCGCTGTATAATAAGGTATAACATTTATAAAAAAAATCAGTACAATTTTAATATATTATAAGATTATAGTAAAAGAAATATAGTTATGCTTACAGTTATTTAACATCCATATCATCTTATTGCACATTTGATTTACATTTTGATTTAATACTTTATTTTTTTTCAGTGCAAAAAGCTTTATGTATTATTTTGCAACTTGCAGTGAATGTTGTTTCTAACAATTTAACTATAACATTGACTGTATATACCATGGTGTAAGATTTTGTATCCAGAAGACATATTTGTTCATTTTCTCATGAACTAATGCAATGCAAATATTTAATTCAAAGAGTATTTAGATACCAAAGTAAACATCTGAACATTTTATTTAATTCTTAGTTTATTTGGCATTAGAGATGCATTTTCAGTTTTGTATCATGCTTCTGAAAAAAAAAGTATGATTCAGTCTATAGTTCAGTCTAGCTCAAAATAAAAAAAAATGACATATTCCAGTTTATCATTATATCTTTAATGATATTCTCATACTTAACTGGAGTGATATAGGGGATTCATGAAGGTACTGTTATGTAGACACCGCCATGTACATGTCAAAGTAACTTTTTGGTACATCTACCACATTCATTTTTGTTCGGTAAGCATCTACCTTTTGGGTCTTCACTAGTATTACAAAAAACTCAAAGAAAAAATAGAATCAGACCAAAGTTAACATGCACACTTTTGGGTTCACTTTGTTTCAATTGGAACTTTGTCATTTTTAAGCATTAGTGTTGTTATTTAGTCATTGTTTAACCTTTTTCATATTCAGCATTTGTACTAACATGGTGCTTCACAGTGCTCTAGCATGACGATGTGCATCACTAGATAGGGCTGAATCCATTGCAATTATGAATGTTGAGACAGTGCAGGCATATGCTAATTAGACATGTTATCTCTCTCTCTCTCTCTCTCTCTCTCTCTCTCTCTCTAGCTCTCTCGCTCTTCCCAGAATCAGCTCCAGCAAAGCATCTACACACCAAGCAATTCAAGAAATCCCTTGGCTATGTAGATCAAAATGGCTGCCCTCATGACATCATGGTACTACCTACCATGACTGTGGTAGGACGATTGGGTTGGGGGAGCTACTAGATACCAGAGGATACATTATACTCCAGTGCCTTAATGGCACTGATATCAGTACAGAGATTGAGGGTTGAAACAATCTCTAGCCACCAGGGTTACATTATACTTAAATGGTTTCCTTGCACCAGCATCAATATGGGGACTGATGTGGGGGAAAGACTAGACATTAGGAATACATCACACTCAAGTATCCTCATGGCACTGTCATTACTATGGTGATTGGTAGATGGGGGAAATAGACACTAGGGATGGAGTTAAGTGCCCTAATAAACTGACTACAGCCAGAGCTGGGAGTGGGAGAATCACTAGACACTAGGGTATAACTGAAAAGATTACAGTGCTACAATGGCACTATAGCAATCAGGGGTGGTGGGGGAAACACTAGACACCAGAAATTCTACAAATGTGCCATAATGGCTCTTAAACTATTTTGGCAATTAGTTGAGAGGGAACTATGGGAAGGAAAACATGTCAGTGCAATAGGTATAGGGACTGTAGAGTGTGCGTTTATCTGTGGGTGTGTGGGTGAGTGTGCACGTGTGTATATGTCTGTGTGTGCTTGCAAGCAGTAGTTTATTACTGCAATGTGAAGATGAGCAGTGACCTACACATTGTCATAGTAACTGCAATTCAGAGACATGCAAATTATCTGATAATGAGGTTTTACTCATTGCTGTTAACATGTCTCCAAATTGCAAATAAACTCCTTATGGGAGCAGGGCCTTTTTGGTTCCACTAGGCTCTTTAATGAATTGAAAGGATAATGTAATCTGTATTTAGATAATTTAATTCCCAGACATTTTATTATTTTACAATCTATTTTATAGTTATATTTATATGTCTACAGTTGATTGACCTTCTTAATGATTTATTAGTATGTCATTTGTCTTACAGGCATTACACTTTTGCGTAGAGAATTTTTTCAATGTTTTGTAATGTATGATTTGTGTATACTACATATGAGTTAACATTGGTGATTATCAATAATATGCCATTCTCAAACTATAATCAGTGGCATTTTTACTTACATTCTCTCTTATTTGAAACTTTGGGTATTATTATTTTGTGTGATAACATTTGCTAATAGTTCCATAGCAAAATCAAATAAGATGAATGAAAATAGACAGCTCTGTTTAATTTGTTTTGTTGTTGATTGTTATAGTTACTGATTAGGAGACAGGTTCGCTTATTTTAATGCACCCTAATGAATCCCTGTAAAAGGTATTATTCCTATTGCATAAGATTCTTGAAAACTGAATACCTGCAGGGCCTTTAAAAAGATTTTCTTTGAATCATGAAAATAATTTTTGAAATCTAAGTTAATCCCAGCCATTCTCTTATTTTAGTATTGCACACTTACTTAATGTCACTTTTCTCTAAATCTGGATGTGCTTTTTTTCCTCATAATATATTATGTTTGTCAGCATAAATGTAAATCTGGTGCCTAACATTACCTAAACTATGTTATAATATACTTAAAATGATGAAACTGGACATAAATTATGATTATTTTCTTGTTTCTATAAAAGAAGAGTTAAAGTATACTTACAGAATTAGATAATATTCTTATATTCACTTTAAAGAAATGCATTAAAGAAAGATGAACAGAATTTTAGAAATTAGATATCTGTATATATATATATATATATATATATATATATATATATATATATATATATATATATATATATATATATATATATATATATATACACACACACACACACACACACACACACAGACAGACAGACACACACACACACACACACACACACACACACATATATATATATATATATATATATATATATATATATATATATATATATATATATATATATATATATAGTAATGTCAGCAGTTATCCTACCTATACCCGGGGCTTTCTGATCTTTTAATATTTTGATTTGTTTTTATATTCTAAATTAGTAAAGGTTTATTTATCACGCTCTTATTTGAAAATGACATCAGTGAACTTTCTTCTAAGAGTAGTATTCATATTTCCAAGGTTCACTCTTTCATAGTGGTTCTCTGCGAAGAGCACCACTATACCTATATGCAAATACATTCATTCAATATTATTTAGGGTGACTGCAGCAATGCAAATGCTTTCATAAAACGGGTGAAGTTGGCAAAGTTATGCTTAAAGTATGTACTATGGGAAAACACAAATGCTCTTATGATTTTGGAAGTATTTGAGCATTATGGATGAACAAGGTTATACTTAAGCACATTAGAAGTAATGAGAGAATTTAAGGCAAGCAAAATGCAATGCAGCCATTTATATTAACTTTCCTGGTTAACAAATGTTAAAATAAATAAATAAATAAATAAAAATAAATAAAAATGAAATAAATAAATTTGAAGAAATGCAAATGGGTTTTATATGTTTTCTACAGAGGTATCCTTATGTTGACATCCTAACTGTTGCTTTAAAAGACTGGAAAAGGGAAGATATGAAACTGGGGAAATAATGGATTCAATGTAATGACCAGATTAGAATAGAAAACCAAAAATATCGATAGAACTGCAAACAGAAATAAACAAAGGGGTATGTCTAAATGTGAGGCATGCAAACAATGCAAGTATGTGAATGTGGGCATTTTTGTCAAAGTAGTAAGGAATGATGTGGTTCATGACAGTCAGGATCATTTCAGCTGTAATACAGTTGGTGTGGTATATGTGACTACTTGTTTGTCATGACACACATTTCACAATTGGAAAACTAATAAAGCCTTAAGGAAGCATATTTATCAGCATATGTATGCTATTCAGAGAACAGGCACTCTGAATGATTTAGCTAAATGCAATATAAAATTCCATAATTTTCACAAATTTCTCTTTTTTTTATTTTGGAAAAAGTACATTTAGATGAGAGAGGAGGTGACTGGAAAAAAATAAATTATTAATTAAGGAGTTAAATTGGCAGATAAAAATTAGCATTGGAAAACTGTCCAGGTTGGAATGAAAATGGTTTCATTAGTAGTATTTTAAATATATAATGTATAGGGAGGATCAGATTATTTACATTTAGATTTATGATTTATGAGATTACGTTTTTGGAATGTTTTTAGAACTGTGATTGGATGGATTCATTACCATGTGATGACATGTTTATAAATCTGGGTTGTGCTCGTGTTTCTGCAAAAGACAAAGTACTAAATACTATTAAAAAGTACATTTTGTATGAGATTCAAGGTGTTTGTTTTTATTGTTTTGTGGATTTTATCAAACATCACTTAAAACTGTGTTTTTACTGACTTTTATATTTTTTTGGAAAAATAGAAAACATAAAAAGA